>NC_057801.1:464162413-464391327 GCF_018294505.1 Triticum aestivum
CCCCCGCACGCCGAGCTTTTTCTCCGGCGATCCCCACCCCACCGCCCAATGAATGCCACCCAACCGCCGATGACTGCCAACCAGAGGTCTCACGACTTTGAATACCCACCGACCACTAATTTATTACCATTTCTGTCCTTCATATACGCGCTGATGGGTGGGCCCTATGGTAATGTGCGCTGTTGAATGTGGACCGTTTGACTGGTCAATTGATCGTGTTATCAACAAATTACGGAGCTGTATGGTGAGCCAGTTACCGTATGATCACCCTAAAATGTACTCCTATTTTATTAACACAATAAAGACTCAAACTACCATTTCTTTCTTTCATATACGGGCTGACAGGTGGGCCCCACGGTTACGCACCCCGATGGTGCAACACTAGTTGCGCCGCGTGGAACATTTGACTGGTCAATTGATTGTGTCATCAACAAAATACGGAGTTGTATGGGTGAGCCAGTGACTGTATAATCATGACATGTATTTTTTTAACACGGTACAGACACAAGGGCTCATGTATACGCACAAGCACTCACCACTATAAGCGCACACACGCGAATCCTACCCCTATGAGCACCTTCGAGAGAGTGGGCCAGCATATATGATCTTGAGATTTTAGGAAGTCACCATAGGTGCCTCATAGTCGAGTGGAACGTCTCCTCCCACTGCACGTGCATCACCGGAAAATACTGAAATTAACATAAGATAAATGCGAGCACTGGGACTTTAACCCTGGTGGGCTCGAGAAACCACTGTCCTCCTAACCATCCACCACATGTTGGTTAGCATGACAAAATCTATGTGGTGACTGTGATGAGCTTATTCTGAAGTCCAGTGAGCATATCGTGCTTTCGCTTCAAATACAATGACTGTAAGTGTCGTCAACAAAATACGGAGCACGCATCATATGCAAAGTCCGTCAGTGTCATCAAAAAAATATGGAGACGTATCATCAGCTAGATACTGTTGTACTATTGTATATGCTTATTTTCTTAGTGACCGATTGCGTGTGTGGTGTGGTGGGCACATCATTTCTAGTTGTGGTGGGTCAACATGAAGACTCATGGGTCGGTTCCATCCTGCACCACATATAGGTTGGACCGAGACGTGTTATACGAAGACCCATGTGGAGGACTCGGCGTACAACACGAAGCTACCAGAGTCGTGGAGGATTCTATCCCCACTGGTGATAAGCCGACTATATATGATTTGTAACCCTAGGCCCTTAGTATGTTATACAAGCTTGGGGGCTAGTTCGTCGATAGTATACACACACGCACAATGCCTGCTATTCACGTGTACTTTGTACACACCCCTATCACTAATATATAGTAACAAGAGTAGGCTCTTTTTTCAACTGCAAGGGTCCAATCCGAACTAGGGTAAAACTTTGCCTCGTATTACCATCCAGCCTAACAGCCAGGGATATCCTTCTGAATGATATGATGAAATCATATCTACCAACTACTAAGAGAGAGGTGTGTCGGGGGGGGGGCAATGTGTGCGAGAGAGGCCTAAAGATAATGTGTGTGTGGGAGACACGTAGGCACATATATGTGCGTATAGAGGGCTAGTAGAGACTGTGCGTGTGTATATATGCATGCGAGAGAAATAGTGTTTTCCAACTAAGATTAGTGAAAAGAGTGGTACATAGTAGTCAAAAAGAGAGAGAGAGAGAAACAAAGAGAGCATGTGCGTGAGACACCTCGACACCCTGAGAGAGATTGTCAGCATGTGTGAAAGAGAAATGCGGATGCATATAAAGTGTGTGCACTTATGTGTTAGATAGAGAGAGATATAACGCGTTTGTGAGAACGGGGCGAGGCATAGTGCATCTACGTGTAAAAGGCGGTTCTACGCATTAAATTAAAATATAAATGGCATTATTATTTTTGGATGAGATCATGAATTTTGCAAATTGCGTATGGACGAAAATTGGTCTATCAGACACCCATACTCTATTGAATTCTAGCATGTGCATGTGTTTATTTCATATTATCGATCCATAGAGTGAGAGCGGTTTGAAATACAGGCAATGGATGCTTTTGCAATTCATATATAAACATTAATTAGTGCACTCCATGTTGTTAGTGTGAAGCACTTTATACATTTGTCACTTGCATGGATACATTCCAAATTGCTAGCTACGAAATAGAATACATGCCGAATTCAACATAAAGGGGGTTTCGAAGATTCGGATTCATAGGAAGTGCATTCATCTATTTGAACCAGAGATAATGGCATTTGTAAATCAGATGTAAAAGGGGGCATCAATCTTTGTTGTGAGTTTGAACATGCTATATATATTCATACGCATATCTAACTTTTTATTTTTTGCAACCAAGGAGATTATATCTGGAACCATGCATGAACTGAGGTAAGTTGCATATTTTTTAATATATACTCGTGTACAATGTATATTCAAATGTACCCCCTCCATTCCAAAATAATCGTAGCTTTAGGATTTTCAAGACTAAAGATTTGTGATGTTTGACAAATCCGGAAAGTTCAATTCAAGAGAACCGAAAACGTTAATGCTTCTACTCCCAAATATTGAACGAAGCACCAAGTAGGCCTCTGGTCACCCGAAACCGCGCCAGACTAATGTTTGGTGGTAGGAAATTACTGTCCTGACTCTGGCCCGTGTAGCCTATCGGCCCGATGTCCAAAGGTCTAAACCGGGGTAGGTTTGTAACTTCACCAAGACGCCAGTCTCAGCCGCCTCCGAGAAGCATTCATACGCCGTGGGCGCCTAAACACCCATGCGCTCGGCCGAAATCTATCCCGCCCACATTTGGGACACCTGACATGACTGTCCTACCCCCAACCCGCAATATGTCTGAAATTTTAGATGGGGGCAAAGTTTGTAACTTTCCCCAAATTTCAAACAAGCGCCTCTCAAACCGAAACATTGTTCCCCCTTAGTTCCCCGCCTCCCTCTGTTTCCCCATTCATACTCCGTGGGCGCAAAAATGCCCTCTCCACCAGTCGTGATACCCCAGCCTCCTCCGTCCTCCACCCCATAGCGGCCAATCCACCGCCGCCCTCCTCCATCACGCCGGAGCCGGTACCCCGACGTCGTCGTCCAACGCAACCGCAACCGCAACGCCCTCAAGGACTTAGCAGCTGAAGCCGAGGCAGAGCTGCCTCCATGACGCCGACTCCGACGTGCGCCGTACCAGAACCACTCTGACCACGCCGTCCTGCGCCTCACTGCTGCGGCTCCACTGTCGCAACCGTCCACCGCACCGGAGCTGTTCCCGCTACGCCATCGTTCGCCGCTTCGGATCTGCTTCCCCGCTGCCGACAGACGGCCACCGCACCACACTCAACAACTTGGCCATGGGTTCGTCCAAGGCTGCACCGTCCTCCACAACTTCTGGTTTCCGGCGAACAACAAGAAAATCGTCGGAAAAACCGAAGGAGGACACAACACTGCCAGCAGAAAGAGGTACTCCTCTTCCCTTATTCGTGCAAATCTTACGTCTCCGCTCACACCGTATTCATCCCACGAAAGAAACTAGTTGAGTGCTTCTTACTGCATCTTCTTCGTGATACTAAATGCACAAGGTTTCCTTCCTTTTACTATTTCACCTTTGCTAGAGGTCAGTAGCCCGCCTGGATTTCAATTTAGGGTCAGTCAAACTGCAATTAAAAGAAGCAGCACCCACTTAAGCGCGTGGAGCACCTAGTCCGCCTGTTCCCCGGGGAAGCGGCGCATCAGTGTCTATCATAGGGGTGTGGGGCGTAGGAGCTGCTTGCGCCTGATCTGGAGGTCGGCGGGGCTTGAATGGATGGCCGGGGGGCGGTGCCAAGCACGGCGGTGCAGTGAGGTCGAGGGGAGGGCGCAGACAAGGGAGGAATACTGGGTCGGTGGTCGCTGGCGTTTCGAGGAAGATCATCAACACTGACTGGTTGGAGGTAGATGAAGGCGATCTGCCCGTTCTTTGTACATCGGACGGGGCAGAAAAAATGGACTGACCTATTTTCTTTCAGTCGACTGCTATTTTCATAGAATCCTGTAGTAATTTAGTGTGTCGTGCATGTTGTAGAGCTATCATATGTCTCCCATCATTTATTTCTCACCGACCTGCTATCTGCTACCTTTACACTGTACAAATTGTGCACACACTTCACCCATACTCACACTATTGTTTTTTTATGCATGGGTATTTCATGCTCTGACGCAGTGTTGATGAATGCAGAAAAGAAGAGACAGAAGTCGCTCCAGTGTAATTCGAAGATAAGCACTAAGCGTTTTAGCGCTCTAATGGGTGAAGTGTCAGCAGTTGGAGACAGTAAACATAGCCCTGCAGTTGATGATCTCAATTGCCACACACAACCATCCCAGGTGCTTGCTTTAACTTCACGCTGTCAAATGTGGTTGCATGTTGCATATGGTGTCTAGCTTGTATTGCTTCCAATTTGGTTAAATTGCATCTGCTTACTTTACACATTATACCTTTCATAATGACATGCCTTCCTGTTTTTGATACATACTACATATGTCTATTAACCATGTTCGTACATCAAACTAATGCTCTTTTGTATCCCTCGTCAATCACTTATGATGAGATAGTCACCCAGGTGGGCTACTGTGAGACGCCCTACTCGTTTAAAGAGTGCAGTGTCATCCTCCCCACATGATTCTCAAGAAACCGCAAGGCTAAATGAAGATAGTCAACATAGCTCTCTAGTAGATCACCGCAATTCCCCCACACCACCATCGCAGGTGCTTGCTCTTACTTGGCAGTGTGATATGTGGTTGCATGTTGCATATGGTGTCTACCTTGTAATGCTTCTAATTAGGGTAAATTGCATCTCCTTAGTTAATACATTATACCTGTGAATATGACATGCCTTCCTGTTTTTGGTACATACTACGTCTTTCTATTAACCATGTTCTTACATCAAACTACTTTTCTTGTGTATCCCTCATCAATGCTCCTAATTTGTTAAATTGCATCTCCTTAGCTTACAGATTATACATGTGAATATGACACGCCTTCCTGTTTTTGGTACATACTACATCTGCCTATCACACCATGTTCTTACATCAAACTACTGTTCTTGTGTATCCTGCATCTATCGCTTATGATGAGACAGTCATGCGCGTGGGTTAATATGAGACGCAATACTCTTATAAAGAATGCAATTTCATCCTCTCCACATGATTCTCACGAAACAGCAAGCCTAAATGAAGATATTGAATGTAGCTTTGTACCTGAAGACCGCACTTCCCCTACACCACCATCACAGGTGCTTGCTCTAACTTCGTAGTGTGATATGTGGTTGCATGTTGCATACGGTGTCTAGCTTGTAATGCTTCTAATTAGGGTAAATTGCATCTGCTTAGTTTACACACTATACCTGTGAATATGACATGCCTTCCGATTCTTGGTACACACTGCATCTATGTGTTAACCTTGTTCTTACATGAAACTACCTCTCTTCTGTATCTTGCATCAATCACTTATGATGAGTCACCTTTATTCGTTGCATATTGCATATTATTTCTAGCATGTTGCCATGTATTGCTTCTAATTTGGTCAAATACATTTGTTAGGGCACCCTTTTAATTTGGCAGAGTGATATTGGTTTCATCTTTCATATGGTTTCTAGCTTGCATCGATTCTAACAAGTTCAAGCACCTTGTGCTTAGTTTACACTTTATACACCATACATGTCAATATGTCACGCCGTCCTATTTTTCATACATATTCCATCCTCCTATCATGCGGCTGCCTTACATGAAAGTAGTGTTCGTCAGTATCATGCATCAATGAGTTCTGAAGAGCAAATTTTATTCCTTTTTCTTGTGGGTTTGACTTGACAAGGCAAAATCAAGAAAGAGGAAGGAAAAGAGTAAGGAAGGCGATGATGGTGGTTCTCTGCAGCAACGTAAACGGAGCATCTGTACTGATTCTCCTTGTACTGATAGTGCATTACAAGGTCCAAGTCTACGCTCCCCTACTCCACCATCCAAGGTGCTTGCTCTAACTTGGCAGTGTGATATCTGGTTGCATGTTGCATATGGTGTCTAGCTCGTATTGCTCCTAATTAGTGTAAACTGCATCTGCTTAGCTTACACATGATACATGTGAATATGACACGCTTTCCTGTTTTTGGTACATACTATATCTGTTTATCACACCATGTTCTTACATGAAACTACTCTTCTTGTGTATCCTGCATCAGTCACTTATGATGGGACACCTTTAAGTTGGCAGTGTGATATTGGTTTGCGTCTTGAATATGATTTCTAGCATGTATTGCTTTTAGTTTGATGAATGCCACCTATGACGAGACAGTTTTAACTTGGCAGAGTGATATTGATTGCACCTTCCATATGGTGTCTTGCAGTGTCTCTAATTTGTTGAAGTGCCTTCTGCTTAGTTACCACATCATAGGTGTGAATATGTCAAGCCTTCCATTTTTTCGTACATATTCCATCCTCGTATCATGACTTTGCCTTTCATCAGAGTAGTGTTTGTCAGTATCATGCATGAATGAGTTCTGAAGAGCGAATGATATTCCTTTTTCTTGTCGGTATGACCTCATAATGCAAAATCAATAAAGCTGAAGGAAATTGGCAAGGCATTGGATGATGGTGGTCCTTTCGAGCAACTGAAACGGAGGTTCTCTATAGATTCTACTCCGCCATCCTCCCAACAAGATTCACAAGACAACGCAAGGCTAGACAGTCAACGTAGCTGTGTAGATGATGAGCACATCTCCCCTACTCCACCATCACAGGTGCTTGCCCTAACTTGGCACTATTATATGTGGTTGCATGTTGCGTATGATGTCTAGCTTGTATTGCTTCTAACTTGAATTGCGTCTGCTTACTTTACACATAATGCCTGTCAATATGACATGTGTTCCTGTTTCTAGAACATACGTGTACATGATGAGCACATCTCCCCTACTCCACCATCACAGGTGCTTGCTCTTACTTGGAACTATTATATGTGGTTGCGTTTTCCGTATGATGTCTAGTTTGTATTGCTTCTAATTATGTTGAATTGCATCTGCGTAGCTTACAACTTATACCTACAACGATCACTTACCCATAAGACACATTTAACTTGGGACTGTGATGTAGGTTGCATCTTGCATTGTCTTCTAGCTTGTACTGCTTCTAATTTCTTGAAATGGCACTTACGACGAGACACTTTTTACTTGATAGAGTGATATTGGTTGCATGTTCATATGGTGCCTAGCTTTCATTTCTTCTAATTTTGTTGAAATGCCTTCATCTTACTGTTTTTTCATACATATTCCATCCTCCTACCGTACATGTGAATATGAAATGCTGTCTTTTTTTGTATATATTCCATCCTCCTATCCTGTGCTTGCCTTACATCAAAGTAGTGTTCGTCTGTATCATGCATCAACCAGTTATTCAGAGCTAATTTTATTCATCTTCTTGTGGTTTTGACTTCATAAGGCAATATCAGAAAATAGGAAGGAAAAGAGTAAGTTAGGGGATGTTGGTGGTCCTCCGCACCGACGCAAACAAAGACTCTCTAGATTTGCCACTGCTACTGCTAATGAAGTTGAAGTCCCAAGTCTACATGATGAGTTCATCTCCCGTACTCCACCATCGCAGGTGCTTGCTCTAAGTTGACAGTGTGATAATTGGTTTCATGTTGCCTATGTTGTCTAGCCTGCATTTCTTCTATTTTGATTAAATTGCACTTGCCGAGTTTATACGTTATACATGTGCATATGACATGGCTTTCTGTGTCTAGAATACACTGCATCTATCTATCATACCATGTTCTTACATCAAAGTACTGTTGTTGTGTATCCCGCATCAGTCACTCATGATTGGATGCTTTTAACATGGCAGTTTGATAGTGGTTGCATCTTGCATTGATTTCTATGTTGTACTGCTTCTAATTTTTCGAATTGCCACTTATGACAAGACACTTTTAACTTGGCAGAGTAATATTGGTTGCATCTTTCATATCATGTCTAGCTCGCATTACTTCTATTTTCTTGAAAATCCTTCTGCTTAGTTTGCACATCGTAGCTGTGAATATGTCATGCCGTCCTATTTTTCTTACATATTCCATCCTCATACGGTTGTCTTACATCAAAGTATTGCTTGTCTGTATCATGCATCAATGAGTTCTGAAGAGTGATTTTATTCTTTTGTGTTGTGGGTACAGCTTGACATGGCAAAGTCAAAAAGGAGCAAGGAAAATAATATAGTAGGGAGTGTTGTTACTCGTCGGGTGAAATGGAGAAGGATCTGCCGCAGATATTCTGCTGGTACTTATAGTGCAGTACAAGGTCCAAGTCCACCGGCTAAATCTACAAACACAGTATCACCTGCTCCACCAGCTGCATCATCCGCTTCAATTTTACCATCATCTCAACCAGTTACTCATTCGTTTGCTCCGGAACTGGCCAGTTCCCAAGCTGCCTTCACACCTAACACTACTTCTGAAGCACTGCTGACACAACAGGACTTGGCAAGATTAGATGAACCTCATGAGCATCAACACCAAGACGGTACCTGACCGAGTCAAGTTGTAGTTGCATGCTCCTTTATGTGTACTCTCATAGTTTGATGTACACTAACACTTTCCATATTCGTTGTTGAACTAGCACCACGGCGCAAGCGGAAACAGACATCAGGGATAATGCTTGATAGATTAACAAAATCTAAAGGAGGAAGAATGGAGATCTATTTTGAGACAGGTTTAAAAAGGCCACGTGATGCTACAGAGTCAGCCAAGTTAGTATCAGAGACAGCCGTTGCCGTTAGGTGTCATGCACGTATCCTCCCAACGTGGATCTAGTACAGAAATGAGAAAGACAATACCCAGTTTAACACCTTCCTTGACCATTTATCCGTAAGTAATGTTATTCATCGCAATTAGTAATATTGTCTTGCTCTGTCCCATACTTTCTAGCTTCCTCCTAATAAGGCTCACATTATTTTTTCAACAGATGAGGTTCAAGTTGGATCCGAAAGATGATGCAACTAAACAAGCATGCACTGATGTTTTTCAGTCTGCTCTGCGACAGCATCGATACCACCTTAGAAAATCTTACTTTGAACGCAAGGCTAACAATGAAATTGCCCAAACATCTCCAGTGGAATATATTACAGATGAAGACTGGACAACCCTCGTTAAACACTGGTCTGATCCAAAGTATCAGGTAGGCTATATGTATTTGATCAGACCACATATTGAACTTGTATTTATGTATGTGCCTTACAAGTGTATCTTGTTCTAGGCTAACTTTGGTCGGGCTAGATTATCGCCATTTTTATATGGGCCGTTAATGGGCCTGATATGATGTTGGGCCGCATATGGCCCATGATTTACGTCTGGCGTTAATAGGCCGAAAATGACAACGGGCCAAAAGTGTCCCAAATCTATAGTGGGCCTCTAACAGGCCGAATGTCAGACATGGCCGAATATGATCCAAATTCTTTATGGTCGTTTATGGGCCGAAAGTTTTGATGGCTTGTAAATGGGCCCAAATGAAGCTGGACATTTAACAGGCCGGAAATAGACTAGGTCGTAATTCGGCCCAATTACTTAGCGGACAGTTAACGGGCCAGAAGTGACCATGGGCCGCATTGATGAGAAGTTTAGGGCAGGCCGTTGACGGGCCGATTTGACAGAGAATGTTGGGCCTTTAGCTGGGCCGGCCCATTATGGTCTGCAGAATCTTATGGGCCTTTAGCTGGGCCGGCCCATTGTGGTCCGCAAAATCTTGTGGGCCTTTAGGTGGGCCGGCCCATTATGGTCTACAAATTCGTGTGGGCCTTTAGCTGGGCCGGCCCATTATGGTCCGCTAAATTTTGTGGGTCTTTAGCTGGGCCGGCCCATTATGGCCCGCTAAATCTTATGGGCCTTCGGTTGGGCCGGCCCATTTAAACTTTCCGGGCCACTTTTGGCCGGTCCACGTGTCAGCATATCATAGATCATCTCGACTGTTGGATGAGTGACACCTGTGCCAACGCGGAGCTGACGCGTGGATCCGTCAGCCAATGAGAATTTTACACATGGAAAATCGGCATTGGTCATGGCTGTTAACGGGTTATCGGATCTAAAATCCGACCCGATAGCTTAACGGCGTTCCGTTACGGTGGATGCCACGTGTCGGTCACCCTTGACGAAAGCACTTCTGTGATGTGCGATTTATCCTCATAGAAGTGGACACTTCCGTGATGATAATTTTGGTAATGTCATGGAACACTTCTACGACAACACAGGTATGACTATCTTGATTCTGTCATAAATTTGTCATGGATGTACATGCATGACAGAAAATGCGACCTACTGTGACAAACACGTATCATCACGGAAGTGTATTTTTTTGTAGTGATGGGGCTTAATAAGGTTTCAAACATAAGCAAATAAAGAAACTATAATAGCAATCTGTGAAAACATGACAGTCTATAAAGATGCATATAGCACATATACTTATGTAACTCAAGAAAAACTGCAAAATTAAGACAAAATAAACAATTTGCATAGAGTGTTGTCTAGAAATTTCAGAAACTTTTGACGTTCTAGTAAAAAATAAAAAATCATGCACTATAGCCGAAGTTTCTGTTTTTGCACTACACATACCAAACAAGCAATTTAAACATCCTAAAAGTAAATCTTGGTACATTATTTTTATAATACAATCGACTTATACAAGGGAATATGTTTTTGTTGAAAATGTTCTATAATCAAGGTTCACAAAGTTTCCATGGGCATGAACAAAGTTCAAGGCTAGCACCCACTTTAACGATGCTCGTGTTATCCACTTTCACTTTTCATTTTGAAAAAGTTCTAGGTTCCCCTTTATATTTTTTGTTTTTAACTTTTTAAAAGCACACAATAGAACAAAATGACTCTCTAAAACTTCTGGGTTGTCTCCCAGGCAACACTTTCTTTAAAGCCATTAAGCTAGGCATAAAGTGCTCAAGTAATTGATCTACCCGGATCCCAAGGTATATCAAAACCAATTTTAATTAACAATGATTGATAATTTAGTAGTGAGCACAAAGCAAAATATATCATGCAATGACAAAGTCTAACTCTCTTCCAATGCATCGTCATGTCTGCACACATAATAAAGGCCAATGCATAGTATAAACAGTTTCTTGCAATTTTATCGTATTGGAAACATAGAGAGGTGGAGATGTAGTTCCTCTTTCATAATAATTGCAAGTAGGAGTAGAAAGCACATGCGTATTATATTCATCAAAATCATCAAGTGTAATGGTAAAACGCAACCCATTAATATAATCCTAACTTCTCTGATATCGTGTAGTTGGGAGAATCCAAAAAGATAATAGGACTATCATGTGTGGGTGCAATAGCAATAATTTCTTGTTTAACAGAATGACTTTTAGCAAGTTCATCTCCATAAGCATCATTCATATTGGCATCATGGCCACAAGCATCAAGTTCATCAAAAAGGGATATTTCAAACAAATCCAAGGGACCATAGCAATCATCCTTCAATAAGCACGAAGGGAAATTAAACAATGTATGAGTTGAAGAGTTATTCTCATTAGAAGGTGGGTACAGGTAGCTAATTCGCTCTTCCTCCTTTTGTTCTTCGATCTCCTCATCATTTTTTTCAACTAATGAGCTCACAGTTTCAGCAATTTCATCTCCCATAGATTCCAGCATAATATTAGTCTCCTCTTGGACAGCGAAGACTTTCTCAATCAATCCATCAATATAGGCATTGTATTTACAGTTCTCATAGAAATATTTAAGTATAGCAAATTTTTCAGATCTCTAAAGAGCATTGATATGTCTCCAATGTATCTACAATTTTTGATTGTTCCATGTTATTATATTATCTATTTTGGATGTTTTATATGCATTAATATGCAATTTTATATTGTTTATGGGACTAACCTATTAACCTAGAGCCCAGTACCAGTTCCTGTTTTTTCCTTGTTTTTGAGTTTCACAGAAAAGGAATACCAAACGGAGTCCAAACCTTCATGATGATTTTTCTTGGACCAGAAGACAACCAGGAGACTTGGAGATGAAGTCGGAGGAGCCACGAGGCGGCCACAAGGATGGAGGGCACGCCCCCACCCTTGTGGGCCCCCCGTGACCCTCTTGACCTAATTCTTTCAACTATATATTCCCATATATCCCCAAACCACCAGAGGCATCCACGAAATCACTTTTCCACCGCCGCAACCTTCTGTACATGTTAGATCCCATCTAGGGACCTTTTTCGGCACCCTGTCGGAGGGGGATTCGATCCCGAAGGGCTTCTACATCAACTCTATTGCCCTTCCGATGAAGCGTGAGTAGTTTACCATAGACCTACGGGTCCATAGCAAGTAGCTAGATGGATTGTTCTCTCTCTTTGATTCTCAATACCATGTTCTCGATGTTCTTGGAGATCTATTCCATGTAATACTTTTTTGTAGTGTGTTTGTCGAGATCCGATGAATTGTGGATTTATGATTAGCTTATATATGAATATTAATTGAATCTTCTCTGAATTCTTATATGCATGATTTGATATCTTTGTAATTCTCTTCGAATTATCGGTTTAGTTTTTCCCACTAGATTGGTTTTTTTGCAATGGGAGAAGTGCTTGGCTTTGTGTTCAATCTTGCGGTGTCCTTTCCCAGTGACAGTAGGGGCAGAAATGCATGTAGTGTATTGTTGCCATTGAGGATAAAAAGATGGAGTTTTCATCATATTGCTTGAGTTAATTCCTCTACATCATGTCATCTTACTTAATATGTTACTCTGTTCATCATGAACTTAATACTCTAGATGCAGGAATGAGGCGGTCAATATGTGGAGTAATAGTAGTTGATGCAGAATTGTTTTAGTATACTTGACAAGGACGTGATCCCTATATTCATGATCATTGCCTTATATATCATCATAACTTTGCGCTTTTCTATCAGTTGCTCGGCAGTAATTTGTTCACCCACCATATTATTTGCTATCTTGAGAGAAGCCTCTAGTGAAACCTATGGCCCCCGGGTCTATTTTCCATCATATTAGTTTCCAATCTCCTATTTTCCATCATATTAGTTTCCAATCTTCTATTTTCCATTATATTTGTTTTCGATCTACTATTTTGCAATCTTTTACTTTCCGATCTATAAACCAAAGATATTTACTTTATCATTTATCTATCTCTATCAGATCTCACTTTTGTAAGTAACCGTGAAGTGATTGACAACCCCTTTATCGCGTTGGGTGCAAGTTGTTTGATTGTTTGTGCATGTATTCGGTAATTTGTGCATTGTCTCCTACTAGATTGATACCTTGGTTCTCAAACTGAGGGAAATACTTATCTCTAGTTTGCTACATCACCATTTCCTCTTCAGGGGAAAAACCAACACAAGCTCAAGAAGTAGCAGGAAGAATTTCTCGCGCCATTGCCGTGGAGATCTATGCCAAGTCAAGACATACCAAGTACCCATCATAAACTCTCATCTCTTGCATTACTTTATTCTCCATTCACCTCTCGTTTTCCTCTCCCCCACTTCTAAAATGATTTTCGAAAAGATTTTCCTTTTCTTTGCCCCTCTTCCGTTCATCTTCTTCGCTTGTTTTTTGTGTCCATGTGTGTTGGATTGCTTGTTTTGTCACGATGGCTCAAGAGAATACATTTTGTGTGACTTCTCCAACACAAATAATAATGATTTTATTAGTACCCCGATTGCTCCCGCCAGTAGTGTGGAATCTTATGAAATTAATGCCGCTTTGCTGAATCTTGTTATGAGATCAATTTTCCGGCCTTCCTAGTGAAGATGTCGCGTCCCATCTTTTGAGTTATGTGATATTCAAAAGAAAATAATATGGATAATTTTGTTGTTAAATTGAAGCTATCTCCATTCTCACTTCAAGATCGTGATAAAACTTGGTTTTCATCTTTGCCTAAAAATAGTATTGATTCGTGGAATAAGTGTAAAGATGCTTTTATTTCCAAGTATTTACCTCCTGCTAAGATCATCTCCCTTTGGAACAACATTATGAACTCTAAGCAACTTGATCATGAACATGTTTCACAATCTTGAGAGAGGATGAAATTGATGATACGAAATTGCCCCACTCGTGGTTTGAGTTTGTGGATGATTATACAAAAAATTTATGCCAGATTGAATTTTGCTTCTACAAATCTTTTAGATTCGTCCACGGGAGGTACTACTATGGAAATTACTTTAGGATAATCTACTAAACTCCTAGATAATATTATGATTAATTATTCTTAATGGCACACCGAAAGATCTTCCACTAGTAAAAATATGCATGCGATTGAAGAGATTAATGTTTTGAGTGGAAAGATGGATGAACTTATGAAATTATTTGCTAGAAAGAGTGCTTCTATTGATCCTAATGATATGCCTTTGTCTACTTTGATTGAGAATAATAATGAATCTATGGATGTGAATTTTGTTGGTAGGAACAATTTTGGTAATAACGCGTATAGAGGTAATTTTAATCCTAGGCCATTTCCTAGTAATCCCTCTAATAATTATGGTAATTCCTACAACAATTCTTATGAAATTATTAATAATATTCCCTCTAATTGAGATTAGTGTTATAGAATTTACGAGTTCGCAAAAGAATCTCAATGCTATGATTGAAGAAAAATTTCTCAAGATTGATGATTTGGCTAGAAACAAGGATAGAATTTCTCTTGATGTTGATTCTTTGAAACTTAGATCTATTCCACCCAAGAATGATATTAATGAGTCTCTCAAATCCATGAGAATTTCCATTGATGAGTGCAAAGAAAGAACCGCTAAGATGCGTGCTACACGAGATTGGTTTGTAAAAGCGTGTTCTTCTAGTTTCCGTGAAAATAACGATTAAGATTTTAAAGTGATTGATGTGACTCCTATTGAATCTTTGTTTTCTAATATAAATCTTGATAAAGATGGTACTAGAGATGAGTCAACTTTAGTTAAAAGGCGTCCCAATGAGTCGGAGTTTTTAGATCTTGATGCAAAGATTGATAAAAGTGGGATTGGAGAGGTCAAAAATTGAAGTAGCAATGAACCCACTCTTTTGGATTTCAAGGAATTTCATTATGATAATTGTTCTTTAATAGATTGTATTTCCTTATTGCAAACCATGTTGATTTATCATCATGCTTATAATCAAAACAAAGCTTTTACCAAACATATCGTTGATGCTATGATGCAATCTTTTGAAAAAAAACTTGAATTGGAAGTTTCCATCCCTAGAAAATTTTATGATGAGTGGGAACCTACTATTAAGATTAAGATTAAATATTATGAGTGCCATGCTTTGTGTGATTTGGGTGCTAGTGTTTCCACGATTCCAAAAACTTTATGTGATGTGTTAGTTTTCCGTGAATTTGATGATTGTTCTTTCAATTTGCATCTTGCAGATTCTACTATTAAGAAACCTATGGGAAGGATTAATGATGTTCTTATTGTTGCAAATAGGAATTATGTGCCTGTAGATTTCATTATTCTTGATATAGATTGCAATCCTACATGTCCTATTATTCTTGGTAGACCTTTCCTTAGAACGATTGGTGCAATTATTGATATGAAAGAAGGAAACATTAGATTTCAATTTCCATTAAGGAAGGGCATTGAACATTTTTGTAGAAAGAAAATTAAGTTGCCATATGAATCTATTATGAGAGCTATTTATGATTGCATACCAAAGATGACAATACCTAGATCTATTCGTGTTTTTATGCCTAGCTAGGGGCGTTAAAATATAGCGCATGTTGGGAGGCAACCCAGTTTTATTTTTTGTTATTTGCTTTTTGTTCCTGTTTTGCTTTGGGTAATTCACCTAGTCTCTGCTTAGATGTGGTTTTGTGTTTTGGTTAGTTTTTGTGCCAAGTAAGACCTTTGGGATGGCTTACGGTGATAGTTGTTTTAATCTTGCTGAGAAACAGAAACTTTTGCGCCCAGGAAAATATTTTTCATAATTCACAGAATAGTGCTTTTGATTTGATACTTTTTGAACTGGATTGGTAAACAAATTGCCCAGGTTGTCCTAATTTTTCAGAATTTTTAGAGTTACATAAATATTCAAAGTTTCAGATTCCTATAAACTGTTCTGTTTTTGACAGATTCTGTTTTCTTTGTGTTGTTTACTTATTTTGATGAATCTATGGGTAGTATCGGGGGGTATGAACCATGGAAAAGTTGGAATACAGTAGATATTAAACAAATATAAATAAATAATGAGTTCACAACAGTACCATAAAGTGGTAATTTATTTTCTTATACTAACGGAGCTTATGAGATTTTCTGTTGAGTTTTGTGTTGTGAAGTTTTCAAGTTTTGGGTAAGGATTTGATGGACTATGGAATAAGGAGTGGAAATAGCCTAAGCTTGGGGATGCCCAAGGCACCCCAAGGTAACATTTAAGGACAACCAAGAGCCTAAGCTTGGGGATGCCCCGGAAGGCATCCCCTCTTTCATCTTCATCTATCGGTAACTTTACTTGAAGCTATATTTTTATTCACCACATGATATGTGTTTTGCTTGGAGGATCTTGTATGATTTGAGTCTTTGCTTTTTAGTTTGCTACAATCATCCTTGCTGTACACACCTTTTGAGAGGGACACGCATGAATCGTGATTTATTAGAATACTCTATGTGCTTCACTTATATCTTTTGAGCTAGGCAATTTTGCTCAAGTGCTTCACTTTTATCATTTTAGAGCACGGTGGTGGTTTTATTTTATAGAAATTGTTGAACTCTCATGCTTCACTTATATTATTTTGAGAGTCTTTTTTAAATAGCATGGTAATTTGCTTTGGTTATAAATTTAGTCATAATATGATAGGCATCCAAAAGGGATATAATAAAAACTTTCATATAAAGTGCATTGAATACTATGAGAAGTTTGATTCATTATGATTGTTTTGAGATATGAAGATGATGATATTAGAGTCATGCTAGTGGAGTAATTATGAATTTGAGAAATACTTGTGTTGAGGTTTGTGATTCCCATAGGATGCACATATGGTGAACCATTATGTAACGAAGTTGGAGCAGGAGGCATTTATTGATTGTCATCCTTTGTTTGGAGGTCGGGATCGCGTGATGGTTAACTCCTACCAACCCTTCCCCTAGGAGCATGCACGTAGTGCTAGGTTTCGATGACTAATAGGTTTTTGCAATAAGTATGTGAGTTCTTTATGACTAATGTTGAGTGCATGGATTGTACGCACTCTCACCCTTCTAGCATTGCTAGCCTCTCTTGTGCCGCACAACATTCGCTAGTACCATACACACACCATATACCTTCCTCGAAACAACCACCATACCTATGTATTATGGCATTTCCATAGCCATTCCGAGATATATTGCCATGCAACTTTCCACCATTCTGTTTATTATGACACCATCATTGTCATATTTCTTTGCATGATCATGTAGTTGGCATCGTATTTGTGGGAAAGCCACCTTTCATAATTCTTTCGTACATGTCACTCTTGATTCATTGCACATCCCGGTACACCGCCGACGTCATTCATATAGAGTCATATTTTTGTTCTAAGTATCGAGTTGTATTTTTTTGAGTTGTAAGTAAATAAAAGTGTGATGATCATAATTATTAAGCATTGTCCCATGTAAGGAAATAAAAACAAGGAGGCCAAAGAAGCCAAACAAAAAAATGAGAGAAAAAGAGAGAAGGGGCAATGTTACTATCCTTTTTCCGCAATTGTGCTTCAAAGTAGCACCATGGTATTCATGATAGAGAGTCTCCTATTTTGTAACTTTCATATACTAGTGGGAATTTTTCATTATAGAACTTGGCTTCTATATTCCAATGATGGGCTTCCTCAAATCGCCCTAGGTCTTCATGAGCAAGCAAGTTGGACGCACACCCACTTTGTTTTTCTTTTTGAGCTTTCATAAACTTATAGCTCTAGTGCATCCGTTGCATGGCAATCCCTACTCACTCACATTGATATCTATTGATGGGCATCTCCATAGCCCATTGATAAGCCTAGTTGATGTGAGACTATCTCCCTCTTTTTGTCTTCTCCATAACCACCATATTCTACTTCACCTATAGTGCTACGTCCATGGCTCACGCTCATGTATTGCGTGAAGTTGAAAAAGTTTGAGAATACTAAAGTATGAAACAATTGCTTGGCTGAAACCGGGGTTGTGCATGATTTGAATATTTTATGTGATGAAGATGGAGCATAGCCAGACTATATGTTTTTGTAGGGATAAGCTTTCTTTTTCCATGTTATCTTGAGAAGACATAATTGTCTATTAGTATGCTTGAAGTATTATTGTTTTTATGCTAATATTAAACTTTTGTTTTGAATCTTATGGATCTGAACATTCATGCCACAATAAAGAAAATTACATGGATAAATATGTTAGGTAGCATTCCACATCAAAAATTCGGTTTTTATCATTTACCTACTCGAGGACGAGTAGGAATTAAGCTTGGGGATGCTTGATATGTCTCCAACGTATCTACAATTTTTTATTGTTCCATGCTATTATATCATCTGTTTTGGATGTTTTATATGCATTAATATGCTATTTATATTATTTTTGGGACTAACCTATTAACCTAGAGCCCAGTGCCAGTTCCTATTTTTTCCTCGTTTTTGAATTTCACCGAAAAAGAATACCAAACGGAATGAAACCTTCACGCTGATTTTTTTGGACCACAACACAACTAGGAGACTTGGAGATGAAGTCAGAGGAGCCACGAGGCGGCCACAAGGATGGAGGGTGCGCCCAGGGGGGTAGGGAGCACCCCCACCTTGTGGCCCCCATGACCCTCCTGACCTAATTCGTTCGCGTATATATTCCCATATATCCCCAAACCACCAGAGGCATCCACGAAAACACTTTTCCACCGCCGCAACATTTTGTACCCATGAGATCCCATCTAGGGACCATTTCTGGCACCCTGCCGGAGGGGGATTTGATCACAGAGGGCCTCTACATCAGCTCTATTGCCCTTCCTATGAAGCGTGAGTAGTTTACCATAGACCTACGGGTCCATAGCTAGTAGCTAGATGGCTTCTTCTCTCTTTTTGATTCTCAATACCATGTTCTCCTCGATGTTCTTGGAGATCTATTCAATGTAATAATTTTTGTGGTGTGTTTGCCGAGATCCGATGGATTGTGGATTTATGACCATCTTATCTATGAATCTTCTCTGAATTCTTATATGCATGATTTGATATATTTGTAATTCTCTTCGAACTATCAGTTTAGTTTGGCCAACTAGATTGGTTTTTCTTGCAATGGAGAAGTGCTTAGCTTTGGGTTCAATCTTGTAGTGCCCTTTTGTCACGCCCAATATGCGATACTATCCTAAAGAGACTCGAAGGTCCCACCAAGGATAGAACCGCATATTGAAACGCTTTTGCAAGGTGGATATCATTACATCAACATTACATAATAGATGGGGATACATACAAAGGGCATACAATGCCACACGAATACAACATCGCAATACATAAGAGCATCATCCGACTACGGATGTAACACAAACAGAAACTCAAACGACATCCACCCTGCTAGCCCAGGCTGCGGACCTGGAACCTATCCCCTGATGGAAGAAGAAGCAGAAGAAGAACTCCAACACAAGCAAACATCGCTCTCACATCATGATCATCGCATAACCTGTACCTGCAACTGTTGTTGTAGTAATCTGTGAGCCACGAGGACTCAGCAATCCCATTACCATGGGTATCAAGACTAACAAAGCTTAAAGGGAAAGGAAGGGGTAAAGTGGTGAGGCTGCAACAGCGACTAAGCATATATGGTGGCTAACATACGCAAATAAGAGCGAGCAGAGAGCAAGCGGAACGGTCGTGAAGCTAGCAATGATCAAGAAGTGATCCTGAACTCCTACTTACGTCAAACATAACCCAGAAACCATGTTCACTTCCCGGACTCCGCCGAAAAGAGACCATCACGGCTACACACGCGGTTGATGCATTTTAATTTGGATCTGGTGTCAAGTTATCTACAACCGGACATTAACAAATTCCCATCTGCCTATAACCGCAAGCATGGCTTTCGAAAGATTATACCCTGCAGGGGTGTCCCAACTTAGCCCATGATAAGCTCTCGCGATCAACAAAGGATATACCTTCTCCCAGGAAGACCCGATCAGACTCGGAATCCCGGTTTGCAAGACATTTCGACAATGGTAAAACAAGACCAGCAAGACCGCCCGATGCGCCGACAATCCCGATAGGAGCTTCACATATCTCGTTCTTAGGGCAACACCGGATGAACACTACGTACAACTAAAACCAGACCTCGAGTTTCCCCGAGGTGGCGCTGCAAGTGCCTCTGGTTCGGACCAACACTTAGACAAGCACTAGCCCGGGGGGGCTAAAATAAAGATGACCCTCGAGAGAGCGAATCCCAAGGGAAAAGTAGGTGGTGGTGAGGCAAATGGTAAAACCAAGGTTGGGCCTTGCTAGAGGAGTTTTATTCAAAGCGAACTGTCAAGGGGGTCCCATAAATCACCCGACCGCGTAAGGAACGCAAAATCCGGGAACATAACACCAGTATGACAGAAACTAGGGCGGCAAGAGTGGAACAAAACACCAGGCATAAGGCCGAGCCTTCCACCCTTTACCAAATATATAGATGCATTAATAATATAAGAGATATTGTGATATCCCAACCAAAATCCTGTCCGCCATGGAGCAATATTCAACTTCACCTGCAACTAACAACGCTATAAGAGGGCTGAGCAAAGCGGTAACATAGCCAAGCAATGGTTTGCATAGGAAAGGTGTCAAAGGTTAGAGGTTCATGGCAATTTGGGGAGGCTTGATAAACAGGTGATAGGTAGCGTAGCATAGCAATAGAACGAAGCAACTAGCATAGCAATGATAGTAGTGAGATCCAGGGTAGCGGTCATCTTGCCTGAAATCCCGCAAGGAAGAAGAACGAGTCCATGAAGAAGATGAACGGATGAAGCCGAACCAAGCATAGACGAACGAATCCTCACGATCGTAACGAAACAGGAACTATCGAAAAGAAGCACACAACAAGGTAAACACACCACACATGAACAAGGCATGAAGCACAACAAGCATGATGCATGGCAAGGCTACATGAAGCTACTCATGGCAAGAGATGATGCAAACAAGGGCAACACATCAAGACAAGTTTAAATGAGGCCGGGAACAACATATAACAATTCCGGTAAGTCCTCATATGCATATTTAGAAATTGGTCCAGATCTGAATAAACCATATGTTCTAGTTGTTAAACAGCAAGTTAAGATGCACAAAGATGAACTACACGAGATTCTAGTCAAGTTACATATAAAGTTCATTAGATTTGGAGCTACGACCTAGAAGATATGAGCAAAACAAGTTAAACATGGCATTGATGCAAAATGCATACAAACATCAAGCAAACACCTCAAAACAAGGATGCAACATGATAATATGAAGCTACATGCAAAATCAAGCAAGTTTCATATAGAGCACACTCAAAACGGAGCAATGGTTCAACACACACACACTATACAAGTTATAGCAACAATCTGTCCAAAACAGCAACTAGGCATATTGCAAACACCAAAACAACATGCTACAGTACCACAATATGAAAACAAAAGGCATGGACATGATGTACAGGTAAAGCATTACAAAACATGAACACTGAGCTATCTCCAGAAATCACTAGAACATGCTCAAACACACATGGCAAGATTGCAAAAGATAACAGTTCAGACTTTGCAGAAAATAACATCAGGTTGCAATATTCAGAGCTATTAAACAACATGTTACAGGAACTTATCATGGCAAACAAAGGCATGGCATGATACTACTAAATGTTAACAGGCTGACAGCAACATTATCAAGCAACTTTGAAGCAAGATATGAACAAGCTACAACAAGCCATAAATGCAACCAGGGGCATGGATGGATAGAGCATGACATGTAGAACAAAACATATTTAGTGAACATCTCCAGATTATGCATAGAATGACTTGTAGCAGCAGGTTTACATAGCATCACGGAATAACAGATTCAGCCTAGCAAAACAGTAACAGCAAGTACCCTACTTAACAAGCTCGATTCACTCATGACAAAGCATTGCATGACAAGATAAGCATAGCATCAGCAATAAGACATGTTTGTGAAACAAACCAAGGAAAGAACAAGTCCATAGCATGCAAGGATCAACTACAACAACCTTGGCAAAATTGAATAACATGTAAACAATCTGCCAGGAAACATTTTGAAGCAAAAGTAGAGCACGAAAAGGACATGTTAGACTACTCCATAATTGCAAACAGGGGCATGAATGGATAGAGAACAACCATATGTTCAAAACATCCTTACTGAAGTATCTCAAAATATGCATGGATCTCTATGTAGCATCATGTTTACATGGCATCAAAATAATAGTAGAACAGGGACGAAAATCAGCAACATTATGAAGCCTAGTTTACATGCTTGTGCTAGTAACCAAATTGATCACAAAACTACATGGCATACACCCCCGGAAAGATGGCATATCATAGATCAAAACACATGTAGACATCAACCTCATAGGATGCACACATCAATCATGGCAAAAATGACAAGTGAGCATGTTATAACAGTTTCAGCAGATTAACATCATGAAGCACTCTTGCAACAATGATTCAGGCATCAAGATGAGCTCAAATGAACATGATGCAATGGAATGAAATGATGTACTCGTTGAGACGAACAATTTGACATATTACACGCACGAAACGGAGCTACGGACGCAGAGATACGATGCGATGAACATGGCATGATAATGTCACAGTTTCGGGGACGGTTAAATTCTACTCGAGAAAAAGTGGACGGAGGGGTTCCGGGACGGAGCGGTGCCACGGGCCGTTTGGTTCACCTCCGGGTGGATCTGGTCCACCCGGACTGGATCTAGAGCGGGCCGGGTCCGGCGACGGCGAGGCGGCCAGAGGCGGCGACCGACGCGGCGGCGGAGGGGGAGGCCGGCGAGCGCTGCGGTGGCGGAGCTCCGGCAGGAGCTCGGGGCGAGCGGCCGCCCCTCGGGCGGAGGCTGGGGCGGCGCGGCGGATCGGCCGCGGGCGGCGCGGCCGCCGGGTGACGCGACCACCGGGGGTGGCGGAGGCGTTGCAGCGCCGGCAGGCGGCGGGCGGCGCGCGCGCCGGCGGGACGGGCGGCGCCATGGCCGGACGGCGAGGCCATGCTGGCGACGGGAAGGAGAGGCGCGGGCGCCGGAGGACGGCAGCACGCTCCGGCGAGCGGACGGGGCGACGTGGCGGGCTGCGGTTGGCCGAGGGGGTGGCGGCGGACATGTCCGACCCAGATCAGACATGTCCGGCAGGCAAGAGGAGCGAGGCTAGGGTTTCGGGGGGATTTTCATCCGCGAATTTGGACGGGGAGGGCACATATATATAGGTAGAGGGAGCTAGGAGAGTCCAAATGAGGAGCGGTTTTCGGCCACGCGATCGTGATCGAACGACCAAGAGCATGGAGGGGAGTTTGCTGGGTTTTGGGCCACTTTGGAAGGGCATTGGGCTGCAAAGAGAAAGGGGAGTTTCAGGCTACGCGGTTAACCGTTGGGGTATCAAACGACCTCCAAATGGCACGAAACTTGACAGGCGGTCTACCGGTCCTATACCAAGGCCGCTTGGCAAACCTCGGGCCATTCCGAGAAAGTTTAACACCCACTCACAACGAGAGACAAAAGGGGAACGCCGGAGGGCATAGGAGTGCCGGATCGCGAAACGGACAACGGGGAAAAGGCTCGGATGCAAGAAACGAACACGTGTGCAAAATGAAATGCACATGATGACATGATAACATGCAACACGCAAGCAAATGACATGGCAACTAAGGCGAATAACTGGCGGACACCTGGCGCATCGAATCCGGGGCGTTACACCTTTCCTAGTGACAGTAGGGGCAGCAAGGCACATATTGTATTGTTGCCATCGAGGATAAAAAGATGGGATTTTCATCATATTGCTTGAGTTAATTCCTCTACATCATGTCATCTTACTTAATGCGTTACTCTGTTCTTCATGAACTTAATACTCTAGATGCGGGCGGGAGTCGGTCGATGTGTGGAGTAATAGTAGTAGATGCAGGATCGTTTTGGTCTCCTTGACATGGATGTGATGCCTATATTTCATAATCGTTTCGGTCTACTTTGCGCTTTTCTAGCAATTGCTCGGCAGTAATTTTTTCACCCACCGTATTATTTGCTATCTTGAGAGAAGCCTCAAGTGAAACCTATGCCCCCGGGTCTATTTTCCATCATATTAGTTTATTTTCTATTTTCCATCATATTAGTTTCCGATCTTCTATTTTCCATCATATTAGTTTCTGATCTACTATTTTGCAATCTTTTACTTTCCGATCTATAAATAAAAAATACCAAAAATATTTACTTTATTGTTTATCTATTTCTATCAGATCTCACTTTTGCAAGTAACCGTGAAGGGATTGACAACTCCTTTATCACGTTGGGTGCAAGTTGTTTGATTGTTTGTGCAGGTTTTCGATGATTTGTGTGTTGTCTCCTACTGGATTGATACCTTGGTTCTCAAACGAAGGGAAATACTTAACTTTACTTTGCTGCATCACCCTTTCCCCTTCAAGGGAAAAACCAACGCAAGGTCAAGAAGTAGCAAGCATCATCATAATCTTCATACTTTTCAAGCAAAGATTTAATTTCATAAGCACCCTTAAAAGCAACAAATTATTCTATTTGGTCCATGTCGTAGAAATCATATACACCATTAGCATAGGAAGCCAAGATTTCATTAGAATTAAAATCATATTGAAAGGGAAGGTGTGGATAATTCATCTTTGAGCAACAAGTATAATATTACATAGAACACATATTACAAGCATACCAACGCAACATTTTCTTGGGGAATGAAGCACGAAAATCAAGAAAATCCAATGAACACACAAGATCTATCTAGGAGAACCATAGAAACGAGAGGGGAGAGTGTGTCTACGTACCCTCATAGACCGAAAGCGGAAGCGTATATAACTCGGTTGATGTAGTCATACTCTTTGCGATCCGATCACGATCCAACCAATCTAGTGTCGAACGAACGGCTCCTCCAAGTTTAGCACACGTAAGTCTCGATGACATCTCCTCATTGATCCGGAAAGAGAAGTCAGATAAGTAGATGGGATCACAACCAGCAGGAAGTGTGGTGGGATGGTGGTGGTGGAGTCGGAATACCGACAGGGCTTTGCTAAGCAAAAAACCATGGACGAGAACTATGCCGGGAGGGAGAGATGGGTAAGCAGCCAAGGCCAATGTATTGAGGTCCCGTGTTGCGCCCCTCTCCTGTATATTTATATGTGTGGGAGGGCCAGGAATCCAGCCCTGCTCCTAAAAGGAGTTGGCGCCAAAGGGGAAGAGGACTTGGACTCCAAGTCCAATCCTATTCCTACCAGGACTCCCCTTTTCCCCTTCCCTAGCCACATGGGCTTTTGAGGACTTGGTGAACCTAGCCCAATAAGGCTAGGGTGCCTCCCCTTAGCCCATGCTAGCCCTTGGGATGTGGTGAATCCACTTGTGGACTTCTGGAATCTTCCGGAAGCTTCCCGGTACAATACCAAAAAAACCGCACCTTTTTTCGAAACCCAAAATATGACTTCGCTTATATAAATCCTTACCTCTCGAACATTCAGTTACCAACCATCAAATATCCCAATACTACTCTAGCGTCAAACGAACATTAAGCGTGCAACCCTACGGGTTCAGGAATCATGTAGTCATGACCGAGACACCTCTCTCGTCAATAACCAATAGCAGGACCTGGATGCCCATATTAGTTCCGATGTATTCAACGAAGATCTTTTATCGGTTGAACCACGATGTCAAGGATTCGGTTAATCCCATATGCAATTCCCTTTGTCCAGCGATATGTTACTTGCCCAAGATTCGATCATCGGTATCTCCATACCTAGTTAAATCTCATTATCGGCAAGTCTCTTTAATCGTTTCATAATACAAGATCTTGTGACTAACTCAATAGGAATATTCCTTGCAAGCTCTTTACGATGTTCTATTACCGAGAGGGCCCAGAGATATCTCTCCATCACACGGAGTGACAAATCCCAGTCTCGATTCGTGCCAACCCAACAAACACCTTCGGTGATACCTGTAGAGCACCTTTATGATCACCTAGTCTTGGTGTTGATCATATTTTGCCCATGGAAGAGGTTTAGTCAACAGGTCTGCTACATTCAGTTCTGTATGTATTTTGCAAAGTTCTATGTCTCCATCCTTAACATAATTACGAATGGATTTGTAGAGGCGCTTGATGTGCTTGGTTCTCTTGTGAAACCTGGGGTCCTTGGCAATGGCAATAGCTCCAGTGTTGTCACAAAAGATAGTCATTGGATCCGATGCACTAGGTATTACACCTGCTCCTTCTTGAGCTTGCGTTGTTTTTCCCTTGCGTTGTTTTTTCCCTTGAAGAGGAAAGGGTGATGCAGCAAAGTAGAGATAAGTATTTCCCTCAGTTAGAGAACCAAGGTATCAATCCAGTAGGAGACAACGCACAAATTACCAAGACCTGCACAATCAATCAAACAACTTGCACCCAACGCGATAAATGGGTTGTCAATTCCTTCACGGTTACTAGCAACAGTGAGATCTGATAGAGATAGAATAAACTAAACAAAAGATAAAGTAAATATTTTTGGTGTTTTTGGTTTATATATTGGAAAGGAACAGGTTGCAAAATACTCCCTCCGTCCGGAAATACTTGTTGGGGAAATGGATGTATCTAGACGTATTTTAGTTCTAGATACATCCAATTTTATCTATTTATGCGACAAGTATTTCCGGATGGAGGGAGTAGTAGATCAGAAACTTATATGATGGAAAATAGACCCTGGGGCCATAGGTTTCACTAGTGGCTTCTCTCAAGATAGCAAATAATATGGTGGGTGAACAAATTGCTGTCGAGCAATTGATAGAAAAGCGCAAAGTTATGACGATATATAAGGCAATGATTATGAAATATAGGCATCACATCCGTGTCTAGTAGACCAAAATGATTCCGCATCTACTCTATTAATCCACACATCGATTGACTCCTGCCTGCATCTAGAGTATTAAGTTTATGAATAATAGAGTAACGCATTAAGTAAGATGACATGATGTAGAGGAATAAACCCAAGCAATATGATGTATGATACGTCCATTTTGCATCATGTTTACCTACTGGTATTTATGTTGTTTTACCGCATAATAATGCTTTTTGGAGTAATTCTAATGCCTTTTCTCTCATAATATGCAAGGTACACACAAAGGGGGAGAATTCTGGCAGCTAGAAATCTGGACCTGAAAAAGCTATGTCAAGCTACCTATTCTGCACAACTCCAAATGAGCTGAACTTTACGAGGATTTTCATGGAATAAATAAGAATTTTTGGAGTCAATAAGTACCAGAGGGGGGCCACCTGGTGGGCACAACCCACCTGGGTGCGCTAGGGAGCCCAGGCGCGCTCTGGTGGTTTGTGCTCACACAGGCCCACCTCTGGTGCCCCTCTTCTGTTATATAAGTCATTTATACCTAGAAAAAACATAAAGGTAGGAATTTCGGGACGAAGCGCCGCCGTCTCGAGGCGGAACCTGGGCAGGAGCACTTTTGCCCTCCGGTGGAGCGATTCTGCTGGGGGAACTTCCCTCCCAGAGGGGGAAATCAACGTCATCATCATCACCAACAAGTCTCCCATCTTGGGGAGGGCTATCTTCATCAACATCTTCAACAACACCATCTCATCTCAAACCCTAGTTCATCTCTTGTGTTCAATCTTTGTACCGGAACTATAGTTGGTGCTTGTGGGTGACTAGTAGTGTTGATTACATCTTGTAGTTGATTACTATATGGTTTATTTGGTGGAATATTATATGTTCAGATCCATTATGCCATTTAATACCCCTATAATCTTGAGAATGATTATCATTTGTGAGTAGTTACTTTTGTTTTGAGGTCAGAGAGAAATCATGTTGCAAGTAATCATGTGAACTTGATATGTATTCGATATTTTGATGATATGTATGTTGTGATTCACTTAGTGGTGTCATGTGAACGTCGACTACATGACACTTCACCATATTTGGGCCTAAGGGAATGCATTGTGGAGTATTTATTAGATGATGTGTTGCGAGAGTGACACAAGCTTAAACCCTAGTTTATGCGGTATTCCGTAAGGGACCGATTGGATCCAAAAGTTTAATGCTACAGTTAGAATTTATTCTTAATACTGTTCTCGTAGTTGCGGATGCTTGCGAGGTGGTTAATCATAAGTAGGAGGTTTGTGCAAGTAAGAACAACACCTAAGCACTGATACACCCACACACCAAATTATCAAGGTAGCAAACATGAATTAAGCCAAGACGATGAAAGTGACTAGATGAAATTCCGTGTACCCTCAAGAACACTTTGCTTATCATAAGAGACCGTTTTGGCATGTCCTTTGCCTCAAAAGGATTGGGCTACCTTACTTCACTTTTGTTACTACTATCATTACTTACTCGTTACAAATTATCTTGCTATCAGAGTACTCTGCTACTTACAACTTTAGCACTTGCAGACATTACCTTGCTGAAAACCACTTGTCATTTCCTTCTGCTCCTCGTTGGGTTCGACACTCTTACTTATCGAAAAGGCTACAATTGACCCCATATACTTGTGGGTCATTAATGTAAACCCCATATTTTTATCCTCGATGGCAACAATACAATACGTGCCTTGCTGCCCCTACTGTCACTAGGAAAGGACACCGCAACATTGAACCCAAAGCTAAGCACTTCTCCCATTGCAAGAAAAACCAATCCAATTGGCCAAACTAAACCGATAGTTCGAAGAGAATTACAAAGATATCAAATCATGCATATAATAATTCAGATAAGATTCAAATAATATTCATATATAAGCTGATCATAAATCCATAATCATCGGATCTCGACAAACACACCGCAAAAGAAGATTACATCAGATAGATCTCCCAGAACATCAAGGAGAACATGGTATTGAGAATAAAAGAGAGAAAAGAAGCCATCTAGCTACTAGCTATGGACCCGCAGGTCTAAGGTAAACTACTCACGCTTCATGGGAAGGGCAATAGAGTCGATGTAGGAGCCCTCTGTGATCGAATCCCCCTTTGGCAGGATGCCGAAAAAGGCCCCTAGATGGGATTTCATGGGTACAGAAGGTTTTTGTGGTGGAAAAGTATTTTGGTGGATGCTTCAGGTGGTTTGGGGATATATGTGAATATATAGGGCCAATGGTTAGGTCAGAGGAGTCCTGAGGAGGCGGCAAGGCAGGGGCGCGCCCTACCCCCCTGGGCGCACCCTCCCCCCTTGACGCCGCCTCGCAGCTGTCTCACTTCATCTCCAAGTCTCCGGGGTGTCTTCTAGTCCAAGAAAAATCATCGCGAAGGTTTTATTCCGTTTGGACTCCGTTTGGTATTCCTTTTCTGTGAAGCTCAAAAACAAGGATAAAATAGAAACTGGCGCTGGGCTCTAGGTTAATAGGTTAGTCCCAAAAATAGTATAAAATGGCATATTAATGCATATAAAACATCCAAAACAGATTATATAATAGCATAGAACACTAAAAAATTATAGATACGTTGGAGACGTATCAAGTATCCCCAAGCTTAATTCCTACTCGTCCTCAAGTAGGTAAATGATAAAAACATAATTTTTGATGTGCAATGTTATCTAACATATTTATCCATGTATTTTTTTCTTTATTGTGGCATTAATGTTCAGATCCAAAAGATTTAAAGCAAAAGTTTAATATTGCATAAAAACAATAATACTTCAAGCATACTAACAAGGAAATTATGTTTTCTCAAAATAACATGGCCAAAGAAAGTTATCCCTACAAAATCATATAGTATGGCTATGCTCGATCTTCATCACACAAAATATTCAAATCATGCACAACCCTGATGACAAGCCAAGCAATTGTTTCATACTTTTGTATTCTCAAACCTTTTCAACTTTCACGCAATACATGCGCGTAAGCCATGGACATAGCACTATAGGTGGAGTAGAATATGGTTGTTGTGGAGAAGACAAAAAGAGGATATAGTCTCACATCAACTAGGTGTATCAACTGGCTATGGAGATGCCCATCAATAGATATCAATGTGAGTGAGTAGGGATTGCCATGCAATGGATGCACTAGAGCTATAAGTTTATGAAAGCTCAAAAAGAAAAACTAAGTGGGTGTGCATCCAACTTGCTTGCTCATGAAGACCTAGGGCGATTTGAGGAAGCCCATCGTAGGAACATACAAGCCAAGTTCTACAATGAAAAGCTCCCACTAGTATATGAAAATGACAAAATAGGAGACTCTCTATCATAAATATCATGGTGCTACTTTGAAGCACAAGTGTGGAAAAAGGATAGTAACATTGCCTCTTCTCTTTTTTCTCTCATTTTTTGTTTGGCTTCTTTGGCCTCGCTTTTTTATTTCCTCACATGGGACAATGCTATAATAATGATGATCATCACACTTCTATTTACTTACAACTCAAGAATTACAACTCGATACTTAGAACAAAAATATGACTCTATATGAATGCCTCCGGTGGTGTACTGGGATGTGCAATGACTCAAGAGTGACATGTATGAAAGAATTATGAAAGGTGGCTTTGCCACAAATACAATGTCAACTACATGATCATGCAAAGCAATATGACAATGATGAAGCGTGTCATAATAAACAGAACAGTGGAAAGTTGCATGACAATATATCTTGGAATGGCTATGGAAATGCAATAATATGTAGGTATGGTGGCTATTTTGAGAAATGTATATGGTGGGTGTATGGTACCGGCGAAAGTTGCATGGTGCTAGAGAGGCTAGCAATGGTGGAAGGGTGAGAGTGCGTATAATCCATGGACTCAACATTAGTCATAAATAACTCACATACTTATTGCAAAAATCTATTAGTCATCGAAACAAAGTACTCTGCACATGCTCCTAGGAGGGTAGATTGGTAGGAAAAGACCATCGCTCGTCCCCGACCGCCACTCATAAGGAAGACAATCAATAAATACCTCATGCTCCAACTTTGTTCATAACGGTTCATCATACGTGCATGCTACGGGAATCACAAACCTCAGCACAAGTATTTATCCAATTCACAATTCCTCACTAGCATGACTCTAATATTACCATCTTTATATCTCAAAACAATCATATGGAATCAAACTTCTCATAGTATTCAATGCACTTTATATGAAAGTTTTTATTATATCCCTCTTAGATGTGTATCATATTAGAACTATTTCTATAAAATAATATAAAATAAATTACCATGCTATTTAAAAAGACTCTCAAAATAACCAAAGCAAATTACCATGTTGTTTAAAAAGACTCTCAAAATAATATAAGTGAAGCATGAGAGTTCAACAATTTCTATAAAATAAAACCACCGCTGTGAGCTAAAAAGATATAAGTGAAGCACTAGAGCAATATTGCCTAGCTCAAAAGATATAAGTGAAGCACATAGTGTCGGTGTTCTGGGAATGGGGGACCCCAGACTTTCCTTCCTGTGGCCTGGGGCGTGGCTCGGGCAGTGGCCCAGTGCGGCCCATCTTCGCCAACTCAAGCTCAAGACCCTCGCGTGGGGCCAAGCCTCACGGGGCGGACGACAGGAAGCTTCCCCAGGAATGGCCTCACCAGGCAGGCTCGCGAGGAGGCGGAGAGATCAAGGCAGGTACCTCATGAGGTACTCATGACGCAAGCCCTGACGATTGAGACCAGGCGAGCGCCAGGCGGGCGCCGGCCTGTGAAGTGTCCCTGTTTCCTCTTTGGTGCAAAGGGAGCAAGCACACACCAAGGCATCAGGAAAAGGCTACCGCTTCGGTGCAACAAGACCAAGACCAGTAGGGCGGCAGGATAGAGGTTATCGTGGAGCCCAAGACGGTGTTATCGTTAGGGCCTTTTGGCAGTCGAAGACCAACTTTAGTCAGGATAAGTGTACTAGATGTTCCCCTTCAAAATGGACGTTGTTGGCGCCCTTCCTGCTCAATATTTGGGGAGAGGACTAGGGCCTCTAAATATAGGGCTAGCTACCACAGTAGGCGGGAGAGCTCATCCGGCACCCGGTAGATCGACCAATCGAACCTTAGCCAGAACCCCCCACACCAACACATAAACTCCTCCCCTCGCGAGGAAGTTCTTCCTTTGTATTGTTCATCATCAGCCCCTGAGGCAATCCACACACCACAGACTGGAGTAGGGTATTACACCACAATGATGGCCTGAACCAGTATAAACTCTGTGTCCCTTGTGTTGTTCATCTTGCTAGCCTAGATACCGAGCGAGGCGTTGGGACGTGGGTTGGTAGAGGAGAGATCTTCGTGCGCACCCCAGAGTTCGAACCTCAAGGGTCTGCCGGAACCCGAAATCCGACATTTGGCGCCCCAGGTAGGGGTGTGCCGGAATCTTTTTCTCCGCCGTCTCGCGTCTTACCGTCCCTCACGTCCATGGCTGACGCTCGCCGAGCCCGAGCCGAGCGTCAGGCTGCTTTCGCTGCCCATGTCGCCCAGACGGCTCCTGTCGGCAGGCCTCCCCATCGTTCCCCATCGCCTGCCGCCCACGCTGGCACCGGCCCGGCGGGTAACGAGTAGCAGGCATCATCGCTGCATCCCTCGGTACGGCGAGAAGGCCGCACCGCCACCCTGTCGCTGACTCTAGCGGGCTCGTCGTCGCATGCCTGCCGCATCCCTGCGGACGCACATGCCGTGTTGCTCCTGGCACGTGAGCTCCTGCACTACCGTCCCGTCGATGACCTCTACGAAGAGTGGCTCGCTCGCATCACCGAGCTCGTCAGCGCCGCTAGGGGCTCCCCTGCGTCGTCCCTTTCGCTACATCACCCTCCGTCCTGTGCGGGCAACACAGCCCTGGAGGCGCCTCCGCCGCCTCCTCCCCAAGAAGGCATCCTCGCTCCAAGGCGCATGGCCCCTAGGCGAGACCCACCGCACCCAGCGCCTGCGCAGCAAGAAAGGAGCTGCCAAGAAGTCCCTCGCCCTCAAGAAGGCGCTCGAGTGCTCCCTGCACCGGTGCGTCATGATCGCGTCCCTGCTCCGGCACGCCAAGACCCCGCGCTGCTCCTGGCGGCAGCGTGCGGGGACCCCCAGGATCAAGCCCTTCGTCAGCAAAGGCCCTCGGTGGCCACCGCAGGCTGCCGCGCCTTCACCGCCGAGCTGCGCAGCGTGGCCTGGCCGGGCAAGTTCAAGCCAGATCTGCCTCCTCGCTATGACGACACCGCTGATCCTGCGGAGTTCCTCTAGCTCTACAAGTTGGGCATCGAGGTGGCCAACAGAGACGAAAAGGTCATGGTGAACTGGTTTCCCATGGCGCTCAATGATGGTGCCAGCACCTGGCTCCTGAACCTGCCTCCCAGCACGATCTCCTCTTGGGACGAGATGCGCACCCACTTCATCGCCAACTTCCAAGGCACTCGCGACTGGCCCCCGGCCATGAGTGACTTGTGTCGCATCAAGCAACAACCTGGAGAGACCCTGTAGAAGTACATCTAGCGCTTCAACAACCCTCGCCTCAAGATCCCCACGGTGACTATTGAGGCCATCATCTCAGCCTTCTCTGATGGCGTCCGTTGAAGGAGGAATTGGCAATCCATGAGGATCTGTGCACATCTCTGGAGCTGTTCAACTTGGCGACCAAATGCGCCAGGGCTGAGGAGGGACGCATCTCCCTCCTCGAGCTTCCAGCCGCTGATCCTGAGGAGAAGAAATTCAAGGCCAAGGACATGAAGCGCAATGGAGCAATTGTGCTCACAACTGAGCCAGACACCAAGCATGGCAGATATCAGCCGGAGTCGTCCAAAGGCAGCTGGTACTGCGTGTACCATGACCTCCACACTCACAACACCAACGAATGCCAAGAGCTCAGAGCCGTGCGAGATGGACGTGTCGGCCGACGCCCCGAGCGCAGCGATCGGGGCTACGACCGAGGAGGAGGAAGAGGTGGAGGCGAGGAGGAGGAAGAGGTGGAGGACGATGGGAAGATCGTGGCCCTCGCCAAGGGTGGCGTGACCGACCTCGCGAGGACCGCTGGCAGGATCAGCCTCATGAGGATCGCCCGCAAGGCAACGCAGGCCTCCCTCCTCTGCCACCGCCACCAAGGAGGAATGAAGACTGGCATGAGGACAAGGGGGCTGGGGACTTCCAGGAGCCGCGTGCTATCGCTTGCATCTTGGGCGGAGCTCAACAGCCTCTCAGCGCATCTTCAAGCAGTTTGCCCGTGAGGTGAATGCAGTCCTCCCAAAGATCGAGGCCTCGCACCCTCTCCGGTGGTCCACATGTGCCATCATGTTCAGCTCAAGTGCGCAGCAAGAGCCGGGGTCCTCCCGATGCTTTGTTCCCCAGTCATCGGCAATGTGCAGGTCAGCAGGACCCTCATCGATGGTGGCGCGGGGCTCAACGTTCTGTCTGTCGAGACGTTCAACAATCTCCAAGTGACATATTATCAGCTTCAGCCAACCAAACCTTTCTCAGGAGTCACTGATGGTTCTACCACCCCGATAGGGCAAGTCCGCCTCCCTGTCACCTTCGGACAGCGCAAAAACTATCGTATCGGACTCATTGACTTCGACGTGGCCCACATTCGCCTGCCGTACAATGCCATCCTCGGGTATCCAGCCCTAGCCAAGTTCATGGCAGTGACTCACCATGGCTACAACGTCCTCAAGATGCCAGGAACCGGCGGAGTCATCACAGTCCCATGTGAGGAAAAGGATGCAGTGTGTTCTCTCGAGCGTGCCTTCTAGGCCGCGTCAATTAAAGACCCAGATCGCAAGAGCGGGAGCCTTCCCAAGGAAGTTCCCAAGAAGAAGAAGACATCACCTGGTCCAAGCCCTCAGGAGACAGGCACCTCCAGTGGTACGGCATCAGGGTCCGCACCCATTCAAGGGGCGCCTCCCTCCGTCGCATAGGAAGGCATGCCCGGCGCCCTCCTCGGGCAAAGCTCGGGGGCTCTCTCCTGGAGGGCCACTGACTTTGCCCAGATCACGAGGGAGGCACTCGGGCACCACTTGGAGGCGTTCTACGCGGCACGTTTTCCTCAGGAAAGTACAAAGCAAGGAATGTCCAACCCTCAGGAGTTCATCACTAAAACCACCCAGGAGCTACAGGAGTCAAGAGTCATGCGCGGCAGTCGCCGCTTAGCCGCCATAGCTCCCCATCCATGCGAGGATGGTGGGCTGCGTGTCTGCATCGATGTACCAGGCTCAACCGAGCCACGTCTCAGTAACACCTATGGTCTTCGCGCATGGGACGTTGCGAGGGTCCGCCTCACAACTACGTTCACATGCCTCTCGGCCTGCCGAATGCGGCCGCTGCTCATCAGCGCCTGGTGCGAAGCATTCTGGAGGCTCAGGAGGTCAGGTGCAGCGCGGTCCTGGCAGAGATGGGGATGGTCCTCGAAGAGCCGCCTGGGCCCCCGGAGCCTCCCGAGGCTCAGGGCCCTGGGGGCTCATGAGGGTCAGCTTCCTCAACACGCGTCGTCAGCTACTCCAACACTCCTTCGTCTCCAACAGTATCAGGTGACATCTGTCAAGTTCCATATCGACTGGGAGCGCCCCCAGGGCTGCATCATTCCCAGGTCGCGTGGGTCGGTCCCTGCGGCATGTACCTTTTTCTTATGTCCTCAGTTTACCTTGCTGGGGGCGCCCCTCGGGCCGCATCATCCCCAAGCCGCTCAGGCCTGACCCAATGGCATGTATCTTTCTCGCATCTATCTAAGTTGATTTGCTTCTTCATGCTTAACCTGCTGGAGATAAATCGCCTGCTCGATTGACACCTACCTTTGGAGCCGCTCACTCTGGCACGACGCTTGCACATGGGTCCGTCCCTGCAACACCGACAAATCTGAGTGGTTGAGCTTTGGCCGCGGCAGCCCCGCATAGAACTACCTCACCAAGCCCTCAGTGCCTCAATCACTCCCTCGGAGCAACCAATGGGTGGCTGACAACCGTAATGGCAGCCCTTGTTTTCCTCGTGTTGGTGTACAGGATCCTCCTAAGGAGTAGCGCGGTGGGCATCATGAGCTCCCTCTCCCTCTCTCCCATGCAATCCGCTCGCACATTAAAAGGGGGGCACCTGAGCATGGCGACTCATGGGCTCTTGCTGGCTCTCCATCCCTCACCCCCTGGCCTTGACCCACGGCATCACGACCTGTCATACTAGCGGCGGCTGAGGTCGCTCGAGGGCCGGGACCTGAGAACGTAGAGCATAAAGGAAAGTGCGGGGAAGAGGGGAGAAGCTCATGAGTGCCTAACCCAGCGACACCCCAGCTGCCGGCGCACGGGCCAGGCACCTTGTCAGACAACAACTCCAAGCCCACGAGATAAGTCACGCCTCTGCAGAAGCTAGATCAACACAACATCAAACCCTCGCCCAGTGCGGGCCTATCACAACGACGCTGCCTTCCTTTCTCGCCCAGCGAAGGCTGCTTGTGCGCTAAAGGGGACCTCCCGAGCATCACGCCTCGGGGGCTCTTGCTGGACCTTGGGCCGCTCACCTCTTGGCATTGACCACGGCATCGCGACCTGGCATACCAGCGACGGCTGAAGCCTACCTAGCGACCGGGACCTGTCAGCATAGAGCACCAAGCCCTCGTGAGGATAGAAAGGGGGAGCCGAGCCGGGACAGGACTAGCACCTCGCATCAATTCATAATAAGGATAATATGCACAAAAGGTATGGCAGACGCCTTACATACCCCCACGGGGTGTTACTTCGATTCCTCGCAGGGAACAAAAGGCGCTAATCCTAAGGAACGCTAACTACGCGCGTCTCCACAGGAGACGCCATCGTCAATAGTGGGCCGCCAAGCGCCAGCGCCAACCCCATCCAGATCAGTAGCGTCGGCGGCCAGATGAAGCTGCCCTGCTCCTAGCGCGACACGAGCTCGGGGGCTCGTAGCTGTCGTCGCTCGTCTCCGGAGTCACGAGAAGCTCCGGAGAGTTGTTGGACGCACCGGCTCATCCGCTACTGCCTGGGGAGCTGCTTGGGAAGCGGCTGGCAGGCCTGGCCCTCGCCACTCCGGCGTCCCGACCGCTTTCCTTGGGGCACCTCTCTAGTCGGTGTCCTTCCACGTCGAACACCTTGAAGAACATCAAGGAGGCGCCATCGTATTCAAGATGAATTACGAGGGCACCCCCTATCCGGCAGACCCGGGCGATCTCGCCCCAACACCGTGTCATGAAGAGCTTGCCTCGAGCAACAACCTCGACCTCCGCTTCGGTCGTGGGGGTGCTGCAGTCGGTGTGCTGCAGCCAGAGCTCCTGAGGCCCCCTCGGCGGTATCTCGAAGGCGAAGGAAGTCGGAAGGCGAATCCAAGAGAGCGGAGGCATAGGGGCGTGAAGCACAAGCTCGCAAGAAGAGCCCTTAGCATGGACTCCAGGGGTGACGACGTGCACCGCCTTGACTCGCCGACGGTGTCGCTCATCATCTTCTTCTCTAGGGCCCTCAATTCGGGCGTACAAGGGCAGCAGAAACCCCGGTGGTGGCCGCTTGTACCAAGGCCTCGACGTCTCCTGTCGAGCACCCTCGTCGCGGCAACGTGGGACTGACCGCTTCTTCAATGGGAGTGGGACGGGCCCCTCTTGGGGGGCCTTCCCCTTCTCTTCTGTAGAGAACCGGCGAATCGGCGCCATTGTCGTCAAAATGGAGGAGGAGCAAAGAAGAAGAGGCGAAGAAAGGAGAGATGGACTGGAAGGGCTCACGCCGTTCTATAACTATAGCCGGAGGAGGCCAACCATCGGCCTCCATGATCTCAAGTAATCATGACTCATTTTGCATGCAGGGACTTGTCATGTCGAGCAGTTGTCGAGGCATCATGGGGAAGCGGAGACGCCCACGTCCAATCCACCGCCACGTGGTGCCCAAGGCCGCAGGCTGTTGGGGCCCGCGGCGCTTCGCACTTGCCCCTTCGCTTCTCTGCTAAGCCAAGTCCGAGCGCGCCTTGGGCCTAGGGGCTACTGTCAGCGTTCTGGGAATGGGGGACCCCAGACTTGCCTGCCTGCGGCCTGTGGCGTGGCTCGGGCAGTGGCCCAGTGCGGCCCATCTTCGCCAACTCAAGCTCAAGACCCTCGCAAGGGGCCAAGCCATGCGGGGTGGACGACGGGAAGCTTCCTCAGGAACGGCCTCACCAGGAAGGCTCGCGAGGAGGCGGAGAGATCAAGGCAGGGTACCTCATGAGGTACTCATGACGCAAGCCATGACGATTGAGACCAGGCAGGCGCCGGCCTGTGCAGTGTCCTTGTTTCCTCTTTGGTGCAAAGGGAGCGAGCACAGACCAAGGCATCAGGCAAAGGCTACCGCTTCGGTGCAACAAGACCAAGACCAGCAGGGCGGCAGGATGGAGGTCATCGTGGAGCCCAAGACGACATCATCGTCAGGGCCTTTTGGCAGTCGAAGACCAACTTTAGTCAGGATAAGTGTACTAGATGTTCTCCTTAAAAATGGCCGTTGTTGGCGCCCTTCCTGCTCAATATTTGGGGAGAGGACCAGGGCCTCTATATATAGGGCTAGCCACCACAGTAGGCGGGAGAGCTCATCCGGCACCCGGAAGATCGACCAATCGAACCTTAGCCAGAACCACCCACACCAACACAAGAACTCCTCCCCTCGTGAGGCAGTTCTTCCTTTGTATTGTTCATCATCAGCCCGTGAGGCAATCGACACACCACACACTGGAGTAGGGTATTACACCACAATGGTGGCCTGAACCAGTATAAACTCTGTGTCCCTTGTGTTGTTCATCTTGCTAGCCTAGATTCCGAGCGAGACGTTGGGACGTGGGTTGGTAGAGGAGAGATCTTCGCGCGCACCCCAGAGTTTAAACCTCAAGGGTCTGCCAGAACCTGAAATCCAACACATAGAGTATTCTAATAAATCATGATTCATGCGTGTCCCTCTCAAAAAGTTTGTACAACAAGGGTGATTGTGGCAAACTAAAAAGCGAAGACTCAAAGCATACAAGACGCTCCAAACAAAACACATATCATGTGATGAATAAAAATATAGCCTCAAGTAAGGTTATCGATAGACGAAGATGAAAGAGGGGATGCCTTCCGAGGCATCCCCAAGCTTAGGCTCTTGGTTGTCCTTGAATATTACCTTGGGGGTGGCTTGGGCATCCCCAAGATTAGGCTCCTTCCACACCTTATTCCATAGTCCATCAAATGCTTACCCAAAACTTGAAAACTTCACAAACTCAACAGAAAATCTCATAAGCTCCGTTAGTATAAGAAAATAAATCACCACTTTTAGTATGGTTGTGAACTCATTATTTATTTATATTGGTGTAATATCTACTGTATTCCAACTTTTCCTTGGTTCATACCCCCCCATACTACCGTAGATTCATCAAAATAAGAAAACAACACATAGAAAACAGAATCTGTCAAAAACAGAACAGTTTGTAGCAATTTGGAACATTCAAATACTTCTGCAACTCCAAAAATTCTGAAAAAGTAGGAAAACTTGGGAAATTTGTGAACCAATCTTGTGCAAACGGAATCAGATAAAAACACTCTTATGTGAATTATGAAAATTATTTTCCTGGGTGCAAAAGTTTTGGTTTTTCAGCAAGATCAAAACAACTATCACCGTAAGCCATCCCAAAGGTCTTACTTGGCACAAACACTAATTAATACACAAAACCACATCTAACAAGAGGCTTGATGAATTATTTATTCCAAAATAGGATTGATAAATATTGGGTTGTCTCCCAACAAGCGCTTTTCTTTAAAGCCTTTTAGCTAGGCATTGATAATTTCAATGATGCTCACATAAAAGAGAAGAATTGAAGCACAAAGAGAGCATCATATAACACGTGACAAACACATCTAAGTCTAACATACTTCCTATGCATAGGCATTTTATAAGCAAAAAAATTATCAAGGCAAGCAAAAACTAGCATATGCAAGGAAGAAGAAAGAGACGATAGCAATCTCAACATAAAGAGAGGTAATTTAGTAACATGAAAATTTCTACAACCATATTTTCCTCTCTCATAATAATTACATGTAGGATCATAGCCAAATTCAACAATATAGCTATCACATAACATATTCTGAACATGATCCACATGCATGCGAAGTTGACACTCGTCCAAAATAGTGGGTTTAACATTAACTAAAGTCATGACCTCTCCAAACCCACTTTTATCAAAAAAAATCATAAGATTGAACATTCTCCAAATATGTGGGATCTAAAGTTGACACTCTTACAAACCCACTTTCAATGTTATTGCAAACATTATTATAAATCTCATATTCATCATGGGGCTTAAATAAATTTTCAAGATCATAAGAAGAATTACCCCAATCATGATCATTGCAACAAGTAGTGGTCATAGCAAAACTAGCATCCCCAAGCTTAGGGTTTTGCATGTCATTAACACAATTGACATTAATAGAATTTATAATAACATCATTGCAATCATGCTTTTCATCGAAGGAACTATCAAGTGTGGGTGCAATAGCAATAAATTCATGTTTAACAAAAGGAACTATAGCAAGTTCATCTCCAGAAGCATAATTAATATTGGCATTATGGCCATAAGAATAGCAGGCATCATGTTCATCAAGGGATATTTCAATCAAATCATTGGAATCATAATTATCTATATATTCATGCATATCATTATTTTCTTCCAAAGCAACGGTCATTCTCTAAATAAATTCCTTAACATAGGCATTATGAGCATAGTTCTCATAGCAATATTTAAGTATGACAAAATTTTCAGATTTGTAGAGAGTAATATCATACTTTTAAATCAAAGAAGCAACTTCATAAGCACCCTTAAAAGCAACAAATGCTTCAATTTGTTCGATATCATAATAATTATAAACACCCTTTTCATAAGAAGATAATATTTCGTTATCATTAAACTCACATAAGTAGGGAAGGTGTTTTTTAGGGTTCTTAGAGCAACAAGTAAAATCACAAAGTTCACAAAGATTCCAAGCATAACATAGCAAACAATTATTTGATTCCATAAGAGTCTCCTTTTTTAGACAAACGGTGACGCACAAAATAAGCATGCTCATCCAAAGATTTCCCCTCAACTAAACTAGTTGGGGTTTCAACACGAGCACATATGGATCAAAGATGATCCAAGTAGAAAACTTTAAATGGATCCATACCAAAAGATTTTTAGCAAGCAAAGGTGCAAGAAAATAGAAGGCCCATGGAAACACAAGCAAAGATAGCAAACGAGAAAAAGACATATGGAAAGAAGGGAGAATAAAAAGGCAAATCTTTTAGAAAATCATTTTAGAAGTGAGGGATAGGAAAATGAAAGGCAAATGGAAAATAATGTAATGCAAGAGATGAGAGTTTTATGATGGGTACTTGGTATGTCTTGACTTGGCGTAGATCTCCCCGGCAATGGCGCCAGAAATTATTCCTGCTACTTCTTGAGCTTGCGTTGGTTTTTCCCTTGAAGAGGAAAGGGTGATGCAGCAAAGTAGAGATAAGTATTTTCCCTTAGTTAGAGAACCAAGGTTTAAATCCAGTAGGAGACAACACACAAATCACCAAGACCTGCACAACAATCAAACAACTTTCACCCAACGCGATAAAGGGGTTGTCAATCCCTTCACAGTTACTTGCAAAAGTGAGATGTGATAGAGATAGAATAAACTAAACAAAAGATAAAGTAAACATTCTTGGTATTTTTGGTTTATAGATCGGAAATTAAAATATTGCAAAATAGTATATCAGAAACTTATATGGTGGAAAATAGACCCAGGGGCCATAGGTTTCACTAGTGGCTTCTCTCGAGATAGCAAATAATATGGGGGTGAACAAATTACTGTCGAGCAATTGATAGAAAAGCGCAAACTTATGACGATATCTAAGGCAATGATTATGAAATATAGGCATCACGTCCATGTCAAGTAGACCGAAATGGTTCTGCGTCTACTACTATTAGGCCACACATCTACCGACTCCTGCCTGCATCTAGAGTATTAAGTTCATGAAGAACAGAGTAACACATTAAGTAAGATGACATGATGTGGAGGAATAAACTCAAGCAATATGATGTAAACCCCATCTTTTTATCCTCTATGGCAACAATACAAAATGTGCCTTGCTGCCTCTACTATCACTGGGAAAGGACATCGCAAGATTGAACCCAAAGCTAAGCACTTCTTCCATTGCAAGAAAAACCAATATAGTTGGCCAAACTAAATCGATAGTTCAAAGAGAATTACAAACTTATCAAATCATGCATATAAGAATCTAGACAAAATTCAAATAATATTCATAGATAAGCTGATCATAAATCCACAATTCATTAGATCTCAACAAACACACTACAAAAGAAGATTACATCGGATAGATCTCTAAGAACATCGAGGAGAACATGGTATTGAGAATCAAAGAGAGAGAAGAATCCATCTAGCTACTAGCCATGGACCCGTAGGTCTGAGGTAAACTAATCATGCTTCATCGGAAGGGCAATAGATTTGATGTAGAAGCCCTCCATGATCGAATTCCCCTCCGGCAGGATGCCAGAAAAGGCCCCTAGATGGGATCTCACTGGTAAAGAAGGTTGCGGTGGTGGAAAAGTGTTTTCATGGATGCTTCTGGTGGTTTGGGGATATATGTGAATATATAGGGCCAAGGGTTAGGTCAGAGGAGTCCCGAGGAGGCGGCAGGCAGGGGGCGTGCCCTACCCCTAGGCACCCCCCGCCCCCTTGTCGCCGCCTCCCGGCTCTTCTGACTTCATCTCCATGTCTCCGGGGTGTCTTCTGGTCCAAGAAAAATCATCGCGAAGGTTTTATTCCGTTTGGTATTCCTTTTCTACGAAGCTCAAAAATAAGGAAAAAACTGAAATTGGCACTGGTCTCTAGGTTAATAGGTTAGTCCCAAAAATAATATAAAATAGCATATTAATACATATAAAACATCCAAAACAGATAATATAATAGCATGGAACAATAAAAAATTGTAGATACGTTGGAGAAGTATCAACACCCAGATCAGATATGAACTCCTTCATCTAGACTCCTTCTTGCGCTGCTTTCGGAGCAGCTATATACTCCGCTTCACATGTAGATCCTGTCACGACGCTCTATTTGGAACTGGACCAACTAACCGCTCCACCGTTTAATATGAATACATATCCAATTTGAGATTTAGAGTCATCCAGATCTGTGCCGAAGCTTGCATCGACGTAACCCTTTACGACGAACTCTACATCACCTCCATAAATGAGAAACATGCCCTTAGTCCTTTTCAGGCACTTCGGGATATTCTTGACAGTTGTCTACTGACCTATTCCTAGATCACTTTGGTACCTTCCTGCCAGACTTATGGCAAGGCACACATCAGGTCTGGTACACAACATGGCATACATTATAGAGCCTATGGCTCAGGCATAGTGAATGACTTCCATCCTTTCTCTTTCTTTTGCCGTGGTAGGGATTTGAGTCTTACTCAACTTCACACCTCGCAATACAGGCAAGAACCCTTTCTTTGACTGGTCCATTTTGAACTTCTTCAAAACTTTATCAAGGTATGTGCTTTGTGAAATTCCTATTAGGCATCTTGATCTATCTCTATAGATTTTGATGTCCAATATGTAAACAGCTCCACCAAGGTCTTTCATTGAAAAACTCTTGTTCACATAGCCCTTTATGTTTTGCAGAATTCTATATCATTTCCAATCAATAATATGTCATCCACATATAGTATTTGAAATGCTACACAGATCCCACTCACTTTTTTGTAAATACAAGCTTCTCCGTAAGTTTGTATAAAACCATAAACTTTGATAACCTCATAAAAGCGTACATTCCAACTCTGAGATGCTTGCACTAGTCCATAGATGGATCGCTGGAGCTTGCATACTTTGTTAGCATCCTTAGGATCAAGAAAACCTTCTGATTGCATCATATACAACTCTTCCTTAAGGAACCCGTTAAGGAACGCTGTTTTGACTTTCATCTACCAAATTTCATAATCATAAAAATGTGGCAATAGCTAACATAATTCTAACAAACTTAAGCATCACTACGGGTGAGAAAGTCTCATCGTAGTCAACCCCTTGAACTTGTTGAAAACCCTGTGCGAAAAGTCAAGCTTTATAGACGGTGACATTATCATCAGCATATGTGTTCTTCTTAAAGATCTATTTATTCTCAATGGCTTGCCGATAATCGGGCAAGTCCAGCAAAGTCCATACTTTGTTCTCATACATGGATCCTATCTCGGATTTCATGGCTTGAAGCCATTTTCAGAATCCGGGCTCATTATAGCTTCTTCGTAGTTCGTAGGTTCGCTGTTGTCTAACAACATGACTTCCAGGACAGGATTACCGTACCACTCTGGTGCGGAATGTACCCTGGTCGACCTACGAAGCTCAGTAGTAACTTGATCAAATGTTTCATGATCATTATCATTAGCTTCCTTCGGTTAGTGTAGGCAGCACGGGAGCTGCTTTTTGTGATGTCCTACCTTCCAAATCAAGAGAAGGTATGATTGCCTCATCAAGTTCTACTTTCCTCCCACTCACTTCTTTCGAGAGAAACTCTTTCTCTAGAAAGGACACATTCTTGGCAAGAAAGATCTTGCCCTCGGATCTGCGGTAGAAGTATAACCAATGGTCTCTTTAGGGTATCCAATGAAGACACACTTCTCCCCTTTGGTTCGAGCTTATCAGGTTGAAGCCTTTGACATAAGCGTCGCATCCCTAAACTTTAAGAATCGACAGCTTAGGTTTCTTGCCAAATCACAACTCATACGGTGTCGTCTCAACGGATTTGGACGGTGCCCTATTTAAAGTGAATGTGGCTTCCTCTAATGCATAACTCCAAAATGATAGTGGAAATTGGTAAGAGACATCATAGAACGCACCCTATCCAATAGAGTATGATTACGACGTTCAAACAGACCAATATGCTATGGTGTTCCAGGTGGCATAAGCTGTGAAACAATTCCACATTGTCTTAAATGCATACCAAACTTGTAACTCAAATATTTACCTCCATGATCAGACCATAGAAACTTTATTTTCTTGTTTTGATAATTCTCCACTTCACTCCGAAATTCCCTAAACTTTTCAAATATTTCAGACATGTGTTTGATTAAGTAAATACACCCATATATACTCAAATCATCTTTGAAGGTAAAAAAGTAACGATATCCACCGCGTGCTTCAACACTCATCGGACCACATATATCGATATGTATTATTTCCAGTAAGTTACTAGCTCGCTCCATTGTTCTGGAGAAAGGAGTTTTAGTCATCCTACACATGAGGCATGGTTCACATGTCTCAAGTGATTCATAATCAAGATATTCCAAAAGTCCAACAGTATGGAGTTTCTTCATGCGCTTTATACCAGTATGACCTAAGCGGCAGTGCCACAAATATGTTGTACTATCTTTATTAACTTTGCACCTTTTGGCATTAATATTATGAATATGTGTATCACTACGATCGAGATTCAACAAGAATAAGCCATTCACAAGGGGTCCATGACCATAAAAGATGTTACTCATAAATAGAACAACCACTATTATCTGACTTAAATGAATAACCGTATCTCAATAAACAAGATCTAGATATAATGTTCATGCTCAAAGTAGACGCCAAATAAAAATTGTTTAGGTTTAAAACTAATCCCAAAGGTAGATGTAGAGGTAGCATGTCGACGGTGATCACATCAACCTTGGAACCATTTCCGACGCGCATCGTTACCTCATCCTTAGCCAACCCCCGTTTATTACACAGCTCCTATTTCGAGTTAAAAATATTAGCAACCTAACCAGTATCAAATACCCAGGTGCTACCCAGACATCTAGAAGTAACTCCCAACTAAGTCAAGCTGTTGTGAAACCCAGACATTCTGAGTATATGTTCACTAACAGAACTGTTATGATCCATCTTGCAGCTAAAGAACTTGTCGGAGGTGTCATACCTCTCGACCCAGCATGAGTTTGAAATACCAATTTTAGCTCCTGGAACATCTCATATGCTCTATGGTGCTCAAAACATCTTTGGAGCCCCGGTTTTAAGCCGTAAAGCATGGTGCACTGAACTATCGAGTAGTCATCAAAACGTGCCTACCAAATGCTCACAACATCCACAAACGACGCTAGAGGGGGTGCGACACCTAGTAGTGCATCAAGGACATAAGCCTTCTATGCAACAATGAGGATAATCCACAAGTTACGGACCCAGTCTGCATAGTTGCTTCCATCATCTTTCAACTGAGCTTTCTCTAGGAACGCATTAAAATATAGGGGAATTACAATGTGGGCCATTGATCTACGACACAAATTTTGCAAACACAAGTAAGACTAAGTTCATGACAATTACTTCAGTTAATCAAATTACTAATGAACTTCCACTTAAATCAACATCCCTCAAGTTGTCTAAGTGATACATGATCCAAATCAACTAACCGATGTCCGATCATCACGTGAGATGGGGTAGTCATAAATGGTGAACATCTCCATGTTGATCATATCTACTATATGACTCACCTTTTGGTCTCCTGTGTTCCGAAGCCATGTCTGTACATGCTAGTCTCGTTAAGTTTAACCCAAATATTTTCCATGTGTAAAACTGGCTTACACCCATTTTACAAGAACGTAGAGTCTGTCACACCCGATCATCACGAGGTTCTTTGAAACGATGAACATTGCAATGGTGCGTACTTCAGGAGAACACAATTTTTTGAAATTAAGTGAAGGGATCATCTTATAATGCTACCGTCGTTCTAAGCAAAATAAGATGCATAAAAATATAAACATCACATGCAACCAATGTGTGAGATGATATGGCCATTATCATCTCGTGCCTTTGATCTCCATCTCCAAAGCATCGGCATGATCTCCAATGTCACCAGCATAACACCATGATCTCCATCATTGTGTCATCACATGATCGTCTCACCAAGTATTGCTTCTACAACTATTGCTTCTACAACTATTGCTAACGCATAGCGATAAAGTAATGCAATTACATGATGAATAATAAATTAAAGACAACCCTATGGCTCATGCCGGTTGCCATACTCATCGACATGCAAGTCATGAACCTATTAAAAAACATGATCATCTCATATATCACATCACGTTTTGGCCATACCACATCACAACATGTCGTGCAAAAAAAGTTAGACATCCTCTACTTTGTTGTTGCAAAATTTATGTGGCTGCTATGGGCAACTAGCAAGAACCGTTCTTACCTACATAAAGCCACAACAATGATAATCAAGTTGCCTTTTAACCTACTAGAAGGATCGCCTTCGTCAAAATAAATTCAACTAAAGTAGGACAGACAAGCACCCGCTAGTCACCTTATGCAAGACAAGTTGCATGCCTATCGGTGGAACCGGTCTCTTGTGCGTGGAAAGTAAAGTTGGTCCGGGCCGCTTCATCGCACAATGCCACTGAATCCAAATAATACAAGATAGGTAAGCAATTTGCGACAAAACTCCCACAACTTTTTGTGTTCTACTCGTGCATATACATCTACGCATAGACCTAGCTCATGATGCCACTAATGGGGAATAAAGCATGAAAATAAAAAAACTCCTACGAACACCCAAGATCTATCTAGGAGAAGCATAGCAATGAGAAGGGAGAGTGTGTCTACGTACCCTCATAGACCTGAAGCACAAACGTATATAACGCGGTTGATTTAGTCGTACTCTTTGCAATCCGATCATGATCCAACCGATCTAGTGCCAAACGGACGACACCTCCAAGTTTAGCACACGTGTGGCTCGATGACGTCTCCTCCTCCATGATCTAGCAAGATAAGGTGGAGAAGTTTATGGGATCACAACCACCATGACAGCATGGTGGTGATGGTGGCGATGGAGTCGGAATACTGGTAGGGCTTCGCTAAGCGAAAAACCTTGGACGAGAACTATGCCGGGAGGGACGAGAACTATGCCGGGAGAAGCAGCCAAGGCCAATGTATTGGGGTCCCTTGCTGTGCCCTTCCCCTATATATATGTGTGTGGGAGGGACAGGATTCCACCCCTACTCCTAAAAGGAGTTGGCGCCAAAGGGGGAGAGGACTTGGACTCCAAGTCCAATCCTATTCCTACTAGGACTCCTCATTTTCCTTTACCTAGCCCTAGCCACATGGGGTTTTGAGAGCTTGGTGCGCCTAGCCCAATAAGGCTAGGGCGTCTTCCCTTAAACCATGCTAGTCCTTGGGACATGGTGGACCCACTTGTGGACTTTCGGACCCCTCCGGGATCCTCCGGAACCTTCTGGAAGCTTCCCGGTACAATACCAAAAAAATTGCACCTTTTTCTAGAACCCAAAATATGACTTCCCATATATAAATATTTACCTATCAACCATTCCAAGACTCCTCATGACGTCTGAGATCTCATCCGGGGCTCCAAACATTATTCGGTTTCCAATCATCAAATATCCAATTACTCTAGCGTCAAATGAGCGTTAAGCGTGCGACCCCGCGGGTTCGAGAATCATGTAGTCATGACCGAGACACCTCTTCGGTCAATAATCAATAGCGGGACCTAGATGCCATATTGGTTCCTACATATTTCACAAAGATCTTTTATCGGTTGAACCACGATGTCAAGGATATGGTTAATCCCATATGCAATTCCCTTTGTCCGGAGATATGTTACTTGCCTGAGATTCGCTCGTCGGTATCTCCATACCTAGTTAAATCTTGTTACCGGCAAGTTTCTTTAATCGTTCCGTAATACAAGATCTCGTGACTAACTCATTAGGCACATTGCTTGTAGTCTCTTTACGATGTTGTATTACCGAGAGGGCCCAGAGATATCTCTCCGTCACACGGAGTGACAAATCCCAGCCTCGATCCGTGCCAATCCAACAAACACCTTCGGTGATACCTGTAGAGCACCTTTATGATCACCCAGTTGAGAAGTGATGTTTGGATACACAATAAGTATTACTATGGTGTCAGGGAGTTGCAGGATCTCATGGTATTAGGAATGGATACTTGACATGAAGAAAGTTATAACAATGAACTGATAATGTCAACTGCTAAGCTTACGGTTGGGTCTTATCCATCACATCATTCTCCTAGTGATGTGATCCCGTTATCAAATGGCAACTCATGTCTATGGTTAGGAAACCTTAGTCTAGTAGAGGCTTACTAGGGACATAATATATGTTTCTGTATTCACACATGTATTTAAGTTTCCGGTCAATACAATTCTAGCATGAATAATAAACCTTTATCATGAATAAGGAAATATGATGATAAGAAATTTATTTTTGCCTCTAGGGCATATTTCCAACACATTTTAATTTGATCCCATAAGTCTTTCCCTTTTTGAGAGAAGCGATAATCCCTAAAGTATTCTCAGTGATCCAAAGTATATCCCATTATCAAGTTGAATGGGGATTTATTAAGATTATCAAAGTAGTATTTAATATTTTCAACATAACCAACATCGAGGGTCTTAGGAGGTTCCCCATCTCCATGAGTACCAAGTACAACTATTTTCTTTGGTATTTCATGTTCCGTATCCATAATTAAAGAAATAAAACAACTTAGAACAGAAAATAAAATCTACTTAGTGATAGAAAATAAAATATACTTAGTGATAAAGCAAACAAGCACACACGAGAATATTCACCCCATGATATTGCTCCCCGGCACGGCGCCAGAAAAGGTATTGATAACTCACAAGTATAAGGGATCAATTATAGCCTTTCTCTATAAGTAACATTGTCGAACCCAATAAGGATCTAAATGAAGAATTAATATTCCCTTCAAGTTCTATCAACCACCGATACAACTCTACGCACACTTAACGTTCGTTTTACCTAGAATAAGTATGAAACTACATTGTAGGTGTAATAGGATAAGTTTACAAGAATAAAACTAGAATTATTTAGTGGGAATAAAACTACGAATAATTTTCAAGATAATAAAAGTTAGTTGTTTAGTAGAAAGCTTTTGTAACACAAGAGAATGATTTGTCCCTAGGCAATTGATAACTAGACCGGTAATCATTATTGCAATTTTATATGAGTCAGATGCATGAGCTAACATACTTTTTGTACTTGGATCATATGAACTTATGATTGGAACTATAGCAGGCATCCGCAACTACTAAAGTTCATTAAGATAAAACCCAACCATAGCATTAAGTAACAAGTCCTCTTTACTCCATGCGCAACGACCCCCTTACTTTGGTTTGTGTTTCTGTCACTCACGCAACCCACTATAAGTGAATTATGAACATATTGCAACACCCTATAGCGGTAATCCCAGAGGATTGCGTGACATGGAGGGCACCATAGGACAACACCAAAATAATACTTACAAATCAAACCAGTCATGATCATCAATCAACCCATAGGACAAACGAATCTACTCAAACATCATAGGATGACCATATGTCATTGGGTAATCATATATCACATTAAGTACCATGTTTAAGTAGAGATTACTCCGAGTAGAAGAGGTGTTACACCTCTACATAGAGGGGGAGAGAGTTGGTCATGACAGCGGCGAAGTTGTTGGTGTGGATCGTCATCACGATGGTTCCCCCGGTGGTGCTCCGGCGCCACCGGGAGAGAGGGGTAGAGAGCCCCACCTTCTTCTTCTTGCTTGGACTCCCCGTAGATGGGAGGAGAGTTTCCCCTCTGGTCCTTGGTCTCCATGGCTCCCGGAGGGCTGGAGCCCCTCCGAGACTGGATCTCTCTCTCTCTCTATATATATATGTCACATCCCTAGCTTCTGGTGCTGCCTGGTGTGTGCATCATGTTTAAATTTTGAAACTTGAACTGAGGAAATTTGGAAGCCTCAAAAACTTAAATAAAAGAAGGGCAAAAACCCTAAAATCTCATTCATTGTTCCAAAATGCTCTTCTTAGATGTTTAATATTTTTGGCAAGGGTTTTGATCCAAACCAAAAATAATGAACATTTTAAAAGGATTTATTTTTGGGACTTTGAATTTAAATCATTAGCTATTTGAATTTGAATTATATTCATATAACTAGAATATAATTTCAAATACCCCTGAAATATTTTATGAGCTTTTGGAAAAGTCCATCTAGCAAAATAAAAATATTCAGAGGAGCTTTTGGCATTGTTTGAATTATTTTAAATTCAAAACAGTGGCAAAGATTAAATAAAAATAAAACAGAACAGAAAAATAAAAGAGAGAAGCCCAGCCACTTACCTGGCATTCTAGCCACCTGCGCGGCCCGCTACTGTTGCCGGCCCAGCTGTGCGGCCCAGCCCACCAGGCGTCCTCCTCCTGTCGTCTTCCCCGCGCCAGTAGGCAGCGCGCGTGGCCGACGGGCGCCGACGCTGCCTCGGCCACCTCCTGCTTCCCCTGGCCACCTCCTGCTTCCTCCCCGAGCCTTCTAGCATCGCCACGCAGCCCCCTGGTCCCTCTCGCTCACTCCCTCGAGCTCATCCCTCTCCCCTGCTTCCTCTCTCTCACTCGCCCGAACGCAGCCGTCGCCGCCGACGAGCTCCCTCGCGGCCACCGCCACCCCCTCTCCTCTCTGACGTGCTCCCGAGCTCCGCTGTTCCGCCCTCGTCCTTCTCGTCGTCTCACGCGACCAGAAGGGCCCCGAGCAGCCGCCATCGTCATCGTCTTCAAGCTTCGGCCCCGGCACCCTTCTCCGTCGAATTCGGCCACTCTGGCGCGCCCCCGAGCCCACTAACCATCCCTGCAGCTCCGCGGTGAGCCTTTGACCCGATTCCCCCTTTCCTCGTCGTCCTTCGCGAGCTCTAGCCCCGATCCCCAACCATGACCGAAGCATCTCGCCGCCGGCCATGGCGTGGCCGTGGCCACAGCCACCGCAGCTCGCTCCCGAGCCCACCAGCGTGCTCACCGCAACCTTAGGAACCCCAAAGCACCTAACCACTAGTCCTCCCGTGCACCGCAACGCCACTCCCGCGAACCCCCGAGCTCCGGCCGCCGCCTCGGGCTCCACTCCGGCGAACCCCGGCCACCCCCGCACCTCCCGTTGGTCCCCCTAGATGCGCACGGGCACGGGCTACCTCCTGGTGCCCTTGGCACGTCGATCCGTCGTCTCTGGCGCAACTCCGGCGAGACACCACCGCGTCTGGTCGTTGCCGGCGGCTAGACGCCGGTGGATTAGCCCCGGTTGACCAGGGATTTGACCCCCCTGGGTCACTGACGTGTGGGCCCGTCCCCTGCTAACTTTTGGTTAAGTTAATAACTAATTTTAATTAAGACACTGACTCACTGACATGCGGGCCCCGCCCGGCTAACCAAGTTAGTTAGGGTTAATTTTAATTAGGTTAGTTAGTCCAGACACTAACACGCAGGGCCCACAGGTCAGTTTGACCTGGACGGCGCCCGTTGACCTGCTGAGGTCAGCATGAGGTCATGCTGACGCAATAATTCCTTTCTGGAATTTAAATAAATCTTAAATGATTTATTATTTTCAGAAATGTCCAAAACTTCTAAAATTCATAGAAATTCAACCGTAACTCCAAATTAAATAATTTATATATGAAAAATTATCAGAAAAATTCAAGGAATCCATCTGTACCATTTTCATGCATGTTAGAACAACTTATAGATGCTGTTTAGCACAAATCATATAAAGGGCATTTAAATAATCACATATGGAGTTTGAATTTGAATCTTGTATTCAAACCAACTTCATTTAATCTGTTGCTAGTTGCATTAGCTCAAAACACATTCATATTGCCATGTCATGAGCATGCATCATATTGTGCATTGCATTGATTGTATTTCTTCTTTGTTGTCGGTATCTGTTCCCTCCCGGTAGACGATGTTCCGACGTGGTGATCGTTGACACTGATGAAGACTCAATGTTATCTTCAGAAGTGCCAGGCAAGCAAAACCCCCTTGTTCATTCCGATAAATCCCACTCTCTCGCTCCTGCTCTCTTTTACTGCATTAGGACAACAACGACATATTTGTTACTTGCTGCGGTAGTTGAACCCCTTTATCCTTTGCATGACCTGTCATTCCACAGTAAATAGATGAAACCCACTAGCATGAGTAGGAGTTGTTTGAGCCCTGTTGTGCCTACTCATTCATGCTTGTTTGTCATGCCTGCTACTGCTTAGAGTTGAGTCAGGTCTGATTCATCGGGGATGAATCAGAGGCGTGTGAACATGTCCTACTGTGTGTGAGCTAAGTGTGTGAACACGATTTGGTAAAGGTAGCGGTGAGAGGCCATGTAGGAGTACATGGTGGGTTGTCTCATTGCAGCCGTCCTCAGGAACTGAGTTCTGTGTTTGTGATCCATGACCAGTTACTACCACACATTGGGTTCCGGTAACTCAACCCCTCTCGACTTATTAATCAACATGATCTCTGTCCAGGAGTTGCAACTAGTTTCTGGTGTTTGTAGGTAGTGTTAGTAGTCTACCAAGTGGCACCCGGTACAGGTGGGCTTGGGACAGACTAGGCACAGTGGCCCGGTGTATCAAGTGGCACCCGGATGGTGGGCTTGGGAACCCTGCTCACATCGTTTGGGGCCGTGAGCGACACCCCGGCCGGATCTCCTTGCGGATGGAACCCGAATAGGCGATAAACCTGGACTAGAGACTTGTTCGGTTAGTCAGGTCGTGGCCGACTCCCTCGCCCGGCTTCGCTTGAAGGTTGCCGAGGTACATGACGTGTACAGGGCGGTAAGTGGCGAGAGCGTGTGTGAAGAAGTACACCCCTGCAGGGTTAACATCATCTATTCGAATAGCCGGATTCCTCGGATATGGAAACTTGGACCCCTTGTACAGTTCATAGACAAGTGAAAGTGGATACTCTAAAATACGCAAGATAAGCGTGAGTGCTATGGATGGCGTTCTCGTAGGGAGACGGGAGCGGATCCATAGTGGTGTATTGATATGGTGAATATGTGGACTCGTGTGCGCCACCTCAAAAGAGTTACGTTGCAGTCGTAGTTCAGGATAGCCACCGAGTCAAAGCTGGCTTGCTGCAGTTAAACCCCACCATCCCCTTTGTTGATAATGATGCATATGTAGTTAGTTCTGATGTAAGTCTTGCTGGGTACATTTGTACTCACGTTTGCCTATTTTATGTTTTTGCAGAGAGACTTCAGTCTCACTAGTAGTTCCGCTTGGACTTCGACGTTTAGCTTGTTACCTCAGCTACGATCTTGTGCCCTCGGCAGGATCTGGTAGATAGTCAGGCTTCTTAGCCTTTTTCATTTCTAGATGTCTGTACTCAGACATGTTAAGCTTCCGCTTGTGCTTTGACTTGTATGCTCTGATTGTTGGGTCATGAGACCCATGTTTGTAATATCTCGCTCCTCGGAGCCTATTGAATAAACTACTTGAGTCGTAGAGTCATTTTGTGATGCCATGTTGTATTGCACATATCGAGCATATTGTGTGTATGTTATTGAAATGCTTGGTATGTGTGGGATCTGACTATCTAATTGTTTATCTTTAGTAGCCTCTCTTACCGGGAAATGTCTCCTAGTGTTTCCACCGAGCCATGGTAGCTTGCTACTGCTCCAGAACACTTAGGCTGGCCGGCATATGTCCTTCTTCGTTCTTGTGTCTGTCCCTTCCGGGAAATGTCACGCGATGAATACCGGAGTCCTGCTAGCCCGCTACAGCCCGGTTCACCGGAGTCCTGCTAGCCCAGTGCTACAGCCTGGATTCACTCGCTGATGACCGACACGTTCGATGCTGGGTCATGGATGCCTGTCCCTGTAAGTTTGTGCCACTTTGGGTTTACGACTAGCCATGTCAGCCCGGGCTCCTTGTCATATGGATGCTAGCGACACTATCATATACGTGTGCCAAAGACGCAAACGGTCCCGGGCAAAGGTAAGGCGACACCCATGGGAATACCGTGCGTGAGGCCGCAAAGTGATATGAGGTGTTACATGCTAGATCGATGTGGCATTGAGTCGGGGTCCTGACAGCGTTGGTATCAGAGCTTGACTGCCTGTAGGATTACCAAGCCAAACTGGTCGAGGTTGAGTCTAGAAATTCTTTAGTTATATAAGGGAATTGATTGTGGGATGGAACTTAAGGCTCTTTTTACTCCTTATACCTTATGCCCTTCTGATCTGAATCATCTTATCTTTCCTACGGGGTTAAGGAACTAGGCTTTCTCCTCTTTCTATCAGGATCACGTGTTATTAATCCGTAGACTTATAGATTGTTGGATTTAAGCCTCAGTCCAGTTCCTACTACTTCGGTATGTCTCTGATGATCTCGAAACCTTGATATTGTGCTTCTGAGTGGTTATGCCACCATTTTTGTAGCATGTCTCAAATCTTTTTGAGCATTTATAGCCGTTATGCTGTCCGAGTCATCCCAGGTTTCTAAACAATCTGATGCATTTGCAAAATCCTTTCCCTCTGGTTTCGATGTTCCTTTATGCCAGCTCAATCACACAAATTGTTGAGTTGAGGTATTCTATTGCCTTGACACTTATGTTGGAGATATTATTATGACCCTAGGTGTCTTAGGGGATCATCTAGTAATCTAGCTATGATTTGTGTCCCAGTGTGATGACCCTGGCTTTATCCCCGAAAGCATCCCGTGATGCTACTTAGTAGTAGGTATTCTATTCCTGGGTTTTGAACCCGAGATTCACTCTACTTACTTCATGTTGATAGTGTTGCTAGTTCCTTTAGGAAATTAGTAACTTTTGCATTAGTCCTCGAGGTCCATGGTATTTTCCTTCTTCCAAATACTATGAACCATTTGTGGCAGTAGTTTGTTGAATCAAAAGATCACAATCGGAGTACTCTTGAGGAGTTCTCCATTCATAAATCGTGACTCTGCCAGTCCTACCTCTTTGCATGGGTTATCCGGAAGAAATATGTTGAACTTGGTTCGACATACTAATCTATGCATCCACAACTCATAAAATCGTATGTTCCTTGGAGTTGTCCCTCTTTAGTTGTCTTCTGACCCTCGTCTATCAATTGATAGTCAAGAGTATGCGTGCAATCGTTTATCGATGCCTATTACTCTTGTGGTCCGTCAAGCCATTCTATCGCGGAATGATTAGGAGAAACAAACTCCAGTACCTCTTCCATATCCAGGATTGGGTCAAAGAAGTTGTGCCCCGCAGAACAAATTGCTAATCCAGCTTTTGTTCTGCTCTACCTTGGAGTATTACCATCTTTATATCGGGATTGTTATAGTAATTGCACACCATCCTATGAACTCTTAGTAGTGATACTTCTCACCATCATTAGTCATTCCTCGGTCCTCGTGTTGATGCAACCGGAATACCGACAAATGAATTGTGATGTGTGAAACCAATACTCCCAGCAACCTCGTTGCTTGGTAGTTAAAGGATAATAATTTCATTCTTAGCGTGTTGGTTTTTGAATCATCCTTCGAAGACTGATCGTGCTACCTAGTCCTTATTTCGGTGCACCCTTCGATTGATGAGTTAGGATCTTGTCAAGTCCTCACTCATTTGATCATATCGTCTTGCCCTCAAAAGCGAGATTGTTCTCGAGCTTAGTAACATACCGGTGGTTCGTGATTTTCCGAATATCTTCTCGGAAGTATTACCAGGTTGTCCCTTGACTGTTATGTTGAGCTCGTGATCAAGTTGGTTTCTTGTAAACCACCCTTTCTCCAAGAATCCATGTTGGATACCCCTGATGCTAGTTGGTTAAGCCGAACAACAACTTGGAGAGTTGGAAGATAAAAGCTTGTCCGACTTAGTACATGTTAAGGGATATCTTTTTGTGTGTGTGTGTGTGTGTGTTGAAGAAAGATGATATCTTTATTGGTTGATCCTCGTGATCAATTGTTGGATCTATTGTCTTACCCAAACCTTTGATTTGAGTATGGGCTATCGTCAAATCAAATCAGAACCAGCGATATTCGTAATGCTGTCTTACTCGTGGTTGTTCCTCGAGCATACACCATTATATCTTTCGGGCCTGACCAATGCTATCACCTTGTTCACATAATTGTGGAATTCCACTAATATGGAAACCTGGATGAATTGTTGTTGAGCCCATTGACAACATCCTTATCTCCTCCATGATTTTGTTGAACATTAAGCTAGTGTTGGAAACTTGTGTAAGCATTATCTTCATGACTCGTGCGTGAAGCATATGTTTGGACAAAAGAAGTGAGTCCCTCTAATTCATGTGCACTTGATGCAAGTTGCCGCCATGAATTTGAGAAGGCTTGTTTTACCTCCTTTGGAATCATCCCAAGTCAGTCATGCACGTGCGAAGAATTCTGTGGTCTGTTAGACTGATCATCTTCATTCCATATGTATATCCTAGCACACCAAGCCACTGATTGAGTTGTTCAAAGATAAAGGAGTCTGTCCAAGGTGAACTCTTTGGACTTCCACGCGTGGAGACTTCGATGTCATTAATGATGGTTCCCCACCTGAACTCGGTAGTGTTTTATTGTAAGACTACCATGTGATAATGTTTGTCTGGGACAACGTGTGCACATGTGAGTAGCAGAGCCAGCTCATGTTTTGGAGCTTGCTATCATAGTTCATTTCCCGAGAATCTCGCAACGTCATCTCGTCGATTTGTGTTGCAAACTTTCATTATTCCTTCTAGACTTGATGAGGCTGGAATATTATGTTACCAATCAGATCTGAATCTCAGGCAGATATGATTGTTGGAACCTTTCCAAGATCTATGATGTAGGTCCCGACAAGGTTGATGTTCTGGCCGACACACCTAGCCGGAAGACCTATTATTGTAGTATCTTGATTGAAGAAGTTGGCCACCTCCCCATAAGGGTTTCGTAGGATCTACTCCGTAGTTATTCCTTATGGATTCTTGTGCTCCCGAAGTCCGACCTTTTACTTGATGTCTAGTTGCCAAACCATTTCAATGAATGGGATATGCTAGCACATCAAGGAGAACATTAGGAGCGGAGTGCTAAATGTCTCTTGGTCGATCATCCAGATTTTGTTTCCTTAGCCTCGCTAAGGTGAAATCTGAGAAAGTGTTATCTTCCTTTGCATCTGCATCATCCATCGTCATTCATCATGGTAGTAAGTTGGGTTGCCAGAATCCTTGACACGGATGTTGGTAAAACCTTGATGATTGTGGAATTGCTCAAGTTCTTGAGAGCACGCACAAGCGCTACGTGTTATCATCGGCACTAACTGGGATTGCTGTCAGTTTCCTCGGCAATGCTATGACCTTTTCAAACAGTGAATTCACTCTCTATTGTTGGGTTCTTCCCCAGTTACCAGAATCATTCCCAGCATTTGCATTTTGTTCCCAGCTTGCACCACCAATGTGCCATTCTACCATGGGTCTCTTCCATTTCCGGTGGTAAGCAAATTCATCCATTACGTTTTCTTCAACAAGGTAATCCACATCATCCAAGTCCGAGTATGCCATTCTACCGAACCCCTCCAAACGATCGCTCGAGATTTGCCTTAGGCTGGTATAAAGAGTTTCAATGGTCTCGGAATCAAAAGTAATTCTTTTTGCCACTTAAGGTAATAATCTACGAATCACCCTCCTCCAGGATGATTCGTCGTGGGTATCATGGCAACTCAACTCCTCGCTACGTTGCCAATCAATTACCACCTTCTTAAGCGTGAAATTGTTGTCTACCTAGTGAACCTTCGTCATCTGCTTCACTCCATTCACATGGATGTATGTTTAGTGTCTCAGCTCGAGAGAGGTTGCTATGTCTCATTTCGTGAGTTAATCCTGAGTTGTTCGATCTTCGAGAAGATCGACCCTTCTAGAGTCTCCTTCTTCTCTCCATGTCATGTTGGCAGGATTTCTCAGAGCAAGACTTCGAGACAATGATGGTGATCGAATCAACGTTCATTCGAAGTGCAACCTGGATCGTGAAGATTATACTAGTTTGCGTTTCCCCTTCATCTTACCCTACGCTTGAATCTCGAGACGAGATTCTTGTTTAGTGGGGGTGAGTTGTCACATCCCTAGCTTATGGTGTTGCCTGGTGTGTGCATCATGTTTAAATTTTGAAACTTGAACTGAGGAAATTTGGAAGCCTCAAAAACTTAAATAAAAGAAGGGCAAAAACCCTAAAATCTCATTCATTGTTCCAAAATGCTCTTCTTAGATGTTTAATATTTTTGGCAAGGGTTTTGATCCAAACCAAAAATAATGAACATTTTAAAAGGATTTATTTTTGGGACTTTGAATTTAAATCATCAGCTATTTGAATTTGAATTATATTCATATAACTAGAATATAATTTCAAATACCCCTGAAATATTTTATGAGCTTTTGGAAAAGTCCATCTAGCAAAATAAAAATATTCAGAGGAGCTTTTGGCATTGTTTGAATTATTTTAAATTCAAAACAGTGGCAAAGATTAAATAAAAATAAAACAGAACAGAAAAATAAAAGAGAGAAGCCCAGCCACTTACCTGGCATTCTAGCCACCTGCGCGGCCCGCTACTGTTGCCGGCCCAGCTGTGCGGCCCAGCCCACCAGGCGTCCTCCTCCTGTCGTCTTCCCCGCGCCAGTAGGCAGCGCGCGTGGCTGACGGGCGCCGACGCTGCCTCGGCCACCTCCTGCTTCCCCTGGCCACCTCCTGCTTCCTCTCCAAGCCTTCTAGCATCGCCACGCAGCCCCCTGGTCCCTCTCTCTCACTCCCTCGAGCTCATCCCTCTCCCCTGCTTCCTCTCTCTCACTCGCCCGAACGCAGCCGTCGCCGCCGACGAGCTCCCTCGCGGCCACCGCCACCCCCTCTCCTCTCCGACGCGCTCCCGAGCTCCGCTGTTCCGCCCTCGTCCTCCTCGTCGTCTCACGCGACCAGAAGGGCCCCGAGCAGCCGCCATCGTCATCGTCTTCAAGCTTCGGCCCCGGCACCCTTCTCCGTCGAATTCGGCCACTCCGGCGCGCCCCCGAGCCCACTAACCATCCCTGCAGCTCCGCGGTGAGCCTTTGACCCGATTCCCCCATTCCTCGTTGTCCTTCGCGAGCTCTAGCCCCGATCCCCAACCATGACCGAAGCATCTCGCCGCCGGCCATGGCGTGGCCGTGGCCACAGCCACCGCAGCTCGCTCCCGAGCCCACCAGCGTGCTCACCGCAACCTTAGGAACCCCAAAGCACCTAACCACTAGTCCTCCCGTGCACCGCAGCGCCACTCCCGCGAACCCCCGAGCTCCGGCCACCGCCTCGGGCTCCACTCCGGCGAACCCCGGCCACCCCCGCACCTCCCGTTGGTCCCCCTAGATGCGCACGGGCACGGGCTACCTCCTGGTGCCCTTGGCGCGTCGATCCGTCGTCTCTGGCGCAACTCCGGCGAGACACCGCCGCGTCTGGTCGTTGCCGGCGTCTAGACGCCGGTGGATTAGCCCCGGTTGACCAGGGATTTGACTCCCCTGGGTCACTGACGTGTGGGCCCGTCCCCTGCTAACTTTTGGTTAAGTTAATAACTTATTTTAATTAAGACACTGACTCACTGACATGCGGGCCCCGCCCGGCTAACCAATTAGTTAGGGTTAATTTTAATTAGGTTAGTTAGTCCAGACACTGACACACAGGGCCCACAGGTCAGTTTGACCTGGACGACGCCCGTTGACCTGCTGAGGTCAGCATGAGGTCATGCTGACGCAATAATTCCTTTCTGGAATTTAAATAAATCTTAAATGATTTATTATTTTCAGAAAATGTCCAAAACTTCCAAAATTCATAGAAATTCAACCGTAACTCCAAATTAAATAATTTATATATGAAAAATTATCAGAAAATTCAGGGAATCCATCTGTACCATTTTCATGCATGTTAGAACAACTTATAGATGCTGTTTAGCACAAATCATATAAAGGGCATTTAAATAATCACATATGGAGTTTGAATTTGAATCTTGTATTCAAACCAACTTCATTTAATCTGTTGCTAGTTGCATTAGCTCAAAACACATTCATATTGCCATGTCATGAGCATGCATCATATTGTGCATTGCATTGATTGTATTTCTTCTTTGTTGTCGGTATCTGTTCCCTCCCGGTAGACGATGTTCCGACGTGGTGATCGTTGACACTGATGAAGACTCAATGTTATCTTCAGAAGTGCCAGGCAAGCAAAACCCCCTTGTTCATTTCAATATAATCCCACTCTCTCGCTCCTGCTCTCTTTTACTGCATTAGGACAACAACGACATATTTGTTACTTGCTGCGGTAGTTGAACCCCTTTATCCTTTGCATGACCTGTCATTCCACAGTAAATAGATGAAACCCACTAGCATGAGTAGGAGTTGTTTGAGCCCTGTTGTGCCTACTCATTCATGTTTGTTTGTCATGCCTGCTATTGCTTAGAGTTGAGTCAGGTCTGATTCATCGGGGATGAATCAGAGGCATGTGAACATGTCCTACTGTGTGTGAGCTAAGTGTGTGAACACGATTTGGTAAAGGTAGCGGTGAGAGGCCATGTAGGAGTACATGGTGGGTTGTCTCATTGCAGCCATCCTCAGGAACTGAGTTCTGTGTTTGTGATCCATGACCAGTTACTACCACACATTGGGTTCTGGTAACTCGACCCCTCTCGACTTATTAACCAACATGATCTCTGTCCAGGAGTTGCAACTAGTTTCTGGTGTTTGTAGGTAGTGTTAGTAGTCTACCAAGTGGCACCCGGTACAGGTGGGCTTGGGACAGACTAGGCACAGTGGCCCGGTGTACCAAGTGGCACCCGGATGGTGGGCTTGGGAACCCTGCTCACATCGTTTGGGGCCGTAAGCGACACCCCGGCCGGATCTCCTTGCGGATGGAACCCGAATAGGCGATAAACCTGGACTAGAGACTTGTTCGGTTAGTCAGGTCGTGGCCGACTCCCTCGCCCGGCTTCCGCTTGAAGGTTGCCAAGGTACAGGACGTGTACTGGGCGGTAAGTGGCGAGAGCGTGTGTGAAGAAGTACACCCCTGCAGGGTTAACATCATCTATTCGAATAGCCGGATTCCTCGGATATGGAAACTTGGACCCCTTATACAGTTCATAGACAAGTGAAAGTGGATACTCTAAAATACGCAAGATAAGCGTGAGTGCTATGGATGGCGTTCTCGTAGGGAGACGGGAGCGGATCCATAGTGGTGTATTGATATGGTGAATATGTGGACTCGTGTGCGCCACCTCAAAAGAGTTGCGTTGCAGTCGTAGCTCAGGATAGCCACCGTGTCAAAGCTGGCTTGCTGCAGTTAAACCCCACCATCCCCTTTGTTGATAATGATGCATATGTAGTTAGTTCTGATGTAAGTCTTGCTGGGTACATTTGTACTCACGTTTGCCTATTTTATGTTTTTGCAGAGAGACTTCAGTCTCACTAGTAGTTCCGCTTGGACTTCGACGTTTAGCTTGTTACCTCAGCTACGATCTTGTGCCCTCGGCAGGATCTGGTAGATAGTCAGGCTTCTTAGCCTTTTTCATTTCTAGATGTCTGTACTCAGACATGTTAAGCTTCCGCTTGTGCTTTGACTTGTATGCTCTGATTGTTGGGTCATGAGACCCATGTTTGTAATATCTCGCTCCTCGGAGCCTATTGAATAAACTACTTGAGTCGTAGAGTCATTTTGTGATGCCATGTTGTATTGCACATATCGAGCATATTGTGTGTATGTTATTGAAATGCTTGGTATGTGTGGGATCTGACTACCTAGTTGTTTATCTTTAGTAGCCTCTCTTACCGGGAAATGTCTCCTAGTGTTTCCACCGAGCCATGGTAGCTTGCTACTGCTCCGGAACACTTAGGCTGGCCGGCATGTGTCCTTCTTCGTTCCTGTGTCTGTCCCTTCGGGGAAATGTCACGCGATGAATACCGGAGTCCTGTTAGCCCGCTACAGCCCGGTTCACCGGAGTCCTGCTAGCCCAGTGCTACAGCCTGGATTCACTCGCTGATGACCGACACGTTCGATGCTGGGTCATGGATGTCTGTCCCTGTAAGTTTGTGCCACTTTGGGTTTACGACTAGCCATGTCAGCCCGGGCTCCTTGTCATATGGATGTTAGCGACACTATCATATACGTGTGCCAAAGACGCAAACGGTCCCGGGCAAAGGTAAGGCGACACCCGTGGGAATACCGTGCGTGAGGCCGCAAAGTGATATGAGGTGTTACATGCTAGATCGATGTGGCATTGAGTCAGGGTCCTGACAATATATAGGCTATTCTGTTACGTGTAACAGAATATTATTCTGTTACCCTACCGAACTGAAGCTTTTCAGATAGTTGTACTGAAGTTTTCCGAGCGGTTAAACCGATGCGTACTCTTGTAGGTGCGGAGGACGAGGAGATGGTCAGCACCAGATTCCGCATGTCCCGCAATCCAGCAATCGAGCAGCGACGGAGGTCTGCCTTGTTGAGCAATCGAGCAAATCCACCACTACACCGGCATCCCACCCCCTCCCCCCAACTCCTCGCCGCGAGGACACGAAAGGAGAGCGACGATGCACCAGCGATGAGGCGAGCTATGCCGTCCTAGGGGCGTCGCGGCTTGGGGCATGGGGGAGGAGGTGGAGAAGACTCCCGAGTTGTACTCCAACGAAAGCCCACAGCCCCACGGATCCCGGTTGGAGGTCGAGCGCGAGCGTGGGGGAAGGTGATCGTGCGAGAGCTGGCACTGGCTGCGGCGGAGAGGGACGCGACAGAGGAGATGCGCCTGTAGATGGTGGGGCTTTCTAGGTGTGGCGGTGGTACAGTTGCGGTTGAAAAAACTACGCGCCATAGTGGCGCTCCTCCAGCGGCGGCGCATGCCATGCACTTCCTCGTGGCGGAGGATGGGGCGGCTCGCTTGACTCGACCGCGGTCGTCCACCAAGCCTCTTCTCTGGTGTGTCCTCTTCCTGTTTCTATCCATCTGTAGTGGCAACCAAGTCAATTAGAGGCGACATGAACACTCGCGAGCTCCACATAGGCATAGCTTTCCACCGCTGCTGGTCTCTGCTTTCTCGTCTACTTTTCAGTTAAGTTGTACTGTATTTTTGGCTTCAGTTTTAGCAGCGATTCTGCATTACTATCACTCTGTCTGCCCTTGTGACATTTGGACTTTAGTTCAGCGTATTATTCGGCTCAGACGTCACTTTGTTTAGATGTATGTATATGCGTGTTGACGGAAGAAACTTGCTAGAGGTGATCTCTAATTCATGGCAAATTTGTTGGCAACAAGTATGGTGATTCATGGAGAGTAAAATGGTTATTTTCTCTAATCTAAACATGTGATAAATAACATGGCAATTTCTGAAACTTTTATTTGTACTAATCGTTTGTTTGTAGTTGAACAGTTTATCATACTGTGTTCGAACTTATATATATATTTTATTCATGGAAAGTAAAATGGTTATTTTCTCTGATCTAATTCAAACTGATCATTTCTTTTATTTTGAACTGATCATTTTTTATTTCGAATGCTCATTGTTTTTACTTCAAACCCATTTTTTAATTTGAACCGATCAATTCTTTTATTTCACACTGATCGTTGTTTTAAATTCGTACTGATCGATGTTTTCATTTTTAATACAAACCATTTTTTTCCTTTCTTGCACAAACATCAAACCGTCATGCACACTCTTTATGTAAGCTCAATAATTTTTAGACATATGAATGAACATTCCCTATTTGTCAACTTAGAACTTTTGTAAAAAAAACTCTGAACTTGTCATATCCTCGAGTTTGAACTGATGTAAATACTTTTTGCCAAATTGCTCCAGGTTTCTGTATGGTACACACACCACCTTGATGAGCCAATGTACAAGTTCATATCACTTGAACAATGATGACTTGAACTAATTGGAGAATAATATGCGAGCTTATAGCATTTGATCACTTGAACTTATATCAATAGGAATAAGAAATGTGTACGGCCTTCGACCTGTGGAAATTATAAGAAATTTGTAAATACTAGTACCGCAACCAACATTTTCTAAATACTAGTAAGGATGTTTTAAACGGCCTCCTATCAAGACATGGACTTATAGAACTGAACCTATTTTGGGATTACAATTTTAGATTTGATTTCTCGTCCAAACTGACAACACCATCAGGTCTGAATTTGCATGGTTTCACTAGTTGAACTGATGGATGTTTTCTTTTTGTTTTGTTCAAACTCGAACATTTTTTGCAATGAAGGTATGTACTTCCTTTTGTTTGCAACTTGAATTTTTTTTCATGATTTTTGTAATAAATATTTGTACTTCTTTTTGTTTTGTTCAATGAAGAAAACAATGATCATTTGAACTAATTGGATAATAACAAGTGAGCTTACAGTAATTTATCACTCGAACTTGTAGCAATAGATATAAGAAATTTGTACGGCCTCTGCACCATTGCATTGGTGTACTCCGGCGCGAGGAACAAATCTTGCTTTACAAAGTTTTACGAAGAGCTACAAAGATTACTATAAGATTTGTGAACTCAAGACCGTACATAAGTTGTACTGATCCACATGGGAAGATTTGCTACGTACACCTTATGGAATCATACAAGACATCATTTTTTCGTCTTTTTTATGCCATAACTACACATCAGAAAGTCTAGCAGTGCCACCTCTTGACATGGTCTCCTTTGCGCTAGTTACCAGTCTTGTTCCTTGGCGAAGCCTCAATTCCTATAAGATCAAAAAGGCAGGCATGAGAGAAAGATAAATGGAACCAAACCAAGTACACACTTCCATATATGCAACTACAAGAACAATGACAATGACATCGAGTAAGCGGTTGCATCATACAATCAAAGAACTAATAATTACAAGAACCTTCCCTAGAAAAATATAACAGAAAACAGGAAAATGAGACATCGAGTAACAATGAAAAAAAAGACATCATATAACCAGGTTTGCATGAACTAATAGTAGAAACAGACTAATCAAGCTCTGTCTTCAGATTACAAAAGATGCACAGTGCAAAAATGAGACATCGAGACATCGAGTTTAAAATGAGACATCGAGTAACAATGAAAAAAAGGTATGCTAGAACGTAAACCTGGAAAGGGAAAAACAAGAAGAAGAGATAAATCTTGAAGGCAAGCGCTCCATGATGGCATATACTTAAGTTGTTTTTATTATTATTTTTGAACTGATGTTTTTCTGACATTTGAACTAATGTATTCTTTTGTAGTTGAACTAGTTTTTCTGTCGACGAAGGGAAAAATGACACAAGCAAGCAGAACCATGCTTTTCTAACCTCCTTTAGTGCTTTTTTTGGGAGGAACTGAATCCAACAAAACATGTGTAGAACATTTTTCAAAAGCATCTATGTGCCACAAACCAAAACAACAATGTAAAGCTATGAAAATCCCATCTTATACCTGCGAACCACCATGAGATACAAAACCAGCAACAATCAAAACCACTGATCTTCATTTGTTTTTGTAGGACATGCACTGATCTTCATTTGTTTTTGTTTATTATGAACTGATGTACTGAACTGTATAGGTTGATGCATATATAAAATACACATGAGTGTGTTTTGATGATACATTACATGTTGAACTGATAGACTAGATCAAATTGGGAAATTTTCACAACCAGAAAAAGTGATTTTTTTGTAACTTTTTTCTACACAAAGTATGTTCGCCGACAACATCTGCATCACAAAGAAATTGAAGCAGTAGCAAACATGAACACGGACAGTGAGAGAGAGAGAGAGCTCACGAGGGAGAAGATTACAATCCTTGCATCACCGAGTGAAAGCACCTTGGTGGAAGAAAGTTGAAGCCGACAACCATGTACTGCTGCTCGCGACGAACTCGACCTCCCTGATGCCATGGGGTTGGACTGAACACATCTCGACTGTGCATGCAGAGACTACAATATACACATCCATTGATCAGATTGCAACACATAGTTACAAATTACACTTAGGTGATATCTCTGTACTTACAAAGTTATTGAAGGTGAACTATAGCAAATGTTTATAGCCCAAGTGTCCATATAAAGATTATCTCTGTACTTACAAAGTTATCGCAAATTCTCTAGTGGACTTATCATTATTGTCAAAAATAATCAACATGAATGATCTCCACCAGTCACAAATTTACTCAAACCATTCACACTCATCTGAGCTTTCCATTCAAGATTTCCTGTCCTATCTTCTTCTAACCAAATTGAGAACTTGAACCACATTTTTTTGGAAGCTATACTAAAATGCTAGCACATATACTACTTTACAGTAAATAGCTTTTGAACAAAACATAATTGAAAGTTGCAAGAATTTGAATAGGAGGCAGCCCAACTTAGATGCATGCACAAGGTTAGTCAGAGCATTAGAACAAGTGCAGTAAGCTGCAAGCATAAGGTCAACTAGAGCATCAGAATAAGTACAGTCAGCTTCAAACAAATTTGAGATATTGAGGGAGTACAGGGATTCTCCAGCAACTGTCCCCGGATCACAAGATGCACCATTGCTGAGCACATCATTCCTCTCTTCCCAGATGTGTCATACTGTGATGGCCATGACTGTAGCGTGAAGCTACTCATGAGAGAGAAAGTCGAACTGCCATGTGCATCCTCGTTGTCCTGACTCAGCACAAGAATACAGCCTTTCCTCATCCTAGCTCTACAACACCACAGTTTCTTCCCCTGAATTTCTTCCATTCAACGCAGTTAACTTGTTCTGCAGCAAACGGATGCAGACTACTTTAGAATTAGAGAATCAGTTTAAGAAAAAGATCCCAGAAAAATAGAAATCGAAACACTCATTTTTGGGTGAGTGCATGATTTACTTTGGCTTGCCCAACTCTCTAAAATCCTCAATAAATTCTACCCATGCACAACTACTTGTTCATGCACATGCTCTTGACCTTCTTGTTCTCACACCAAAATCTCAGTACAGAATAATGTCAAAGGTTGCAGCTTCCTAAATACACGAACTGTCAGTACAAGAGCGAAAGTACAGGGTTGTGTTTCTTCATTGTTTGGTTTTATAGGATGCAAATAAGGAACTAAATTATGTAGTTATGTTTTTTCCCTCAGATCTGAATCAAGTGCAGCACTAGTTCAATTCAAAATAAATTGACAGTACAAATGGTAGACACGGAGATCTTCACCATGCGGAGCCGGAGAGGAGAGATTTAAACAGGGTGTACCTCATGATAGATGGGACCATCGCAGGTAGGCCTCGCGCCAAATAGACGGTGGCTACAATGTGATACCTCATATAACGAGAGCCACACCTACATGAGGCACAAAAACTAGCAGCATCAGCATACAAGAACTACACACATAATTTGAAATGAAGTTCAACAGGAAGATCAACTCATCTGCTAAAACTGCATTCCCAGAGCACAAATCGAACGAGCGCTACCACACCTTTCTTAAGCTTGACGGCCTTCCCTGGAATGCGGCCGTCGCACGTGCCTCACCCCACCTTCGCCTCCCCTTGCAGCGTCAGCAGCGGCGCGCTGCTACTGCTAAAGCAACGGCCTTCACTGCTGATGCAGCTCGTACTGCAGCTGGGATAGGAGGCTGGCTATGTTGGGGGAGGGAGTCGGAAGGCGGCGACGCACTGGAGGAGGGAGATGGGTGGCGGCAGAGCACTGGGGGAGGGAGACAGGCGGAGGCGGAGTGCTGGGGGAGGAAGACGGAAGGCGGCGACGTGCTAGAGGAGGGAAACAGGTGGTGGCAGAGCACTGGGGGAGGGAGACAGGCAGCGGCGGTGCGCTAGGGGGAGGGAGCCGGGCGGCGGTGGCATGATGGGGAGGGAGGCGGGCGGCGGAGGCGCGATGGGGAGGGAGCCGGGCGGCGGCGGCGCGCTGGGGCAGGGAGCCGGGCGGCGGCGGCGCGCTAGGAGAGGGGTCAGAGTCTGGAGACGGGGCAGTGGGGTGGGGCTCTTTTTTTCTATTTGCTTTGGGCCGGGAAGGATTAGGTTGCTTTCTCGTAGTTTAGCAGATTCGGGTCCGATCGCTCCTATATAGGCCGGGGGAGTAACGGAATATTATTCTGTTACTAGTAACAGAATAGCCCTGTCATATATATATATATATATATATATATATATATATATATATATGTTTCTCCTGTGTTTCGCGTTCCTGTTTTCAGGCCCTTCACCATTTCTTAAAATCCCAAAGATCCGTAAACTCCGATTGGGCTGAATTTTTGATGGTTTTTATCCAGAAATTATCTTTCTTGCGGTGAAAGAAGGGTACCGACCACCTTACAGGGTCGCCACAATCTCTCTAGGTAAGCCCAGAGTTGGGGGTCGTGCCCTCTGAGCTTGTGGCCCCCTCGGGCATCGTCTCGCATTGATTATTTTTCCCAAAAATCACATATATTCCAAAATGAATCTCCATAAATTTTTATCGCGTTTGGACTTTGTTTGATATAGATTTTCTGTGAAACAAAAAAACATGCAACAAACAGGAATCGACACTAGGCACTGGATGAATATGCTAGTCCCAAAATAAAATGTTCCAAAAAGTATATGAAAGTTGTAGAATAATGGCATGAAACAATAAAAAATTATAGACGCGACAGAGACATATCAGTGATGTACTTGGTTTTTCTTTTTGATTTGAAATACAAAATGGGATCACAGCAGCAAATGACGATGTTTCAATTGTTAGAACATTTATCTGTAGTGAACATGCAACTATAGTAGTGTTGTCAATTTTTTTTGGAATTATTCATGGTTCTTTTGGACATTTTTATACATTATCTGAGTTTCTAGGCATTTAAGGTGCACAATTCAAATTTGAACTACAGGCACATGCTTCGGTGCACCAAAATGAGTTGTGAAATCATATATGTCCCCACGTGTGCATGCTTAGGTCCCATGCAAGAATTGGAATGAATTTCAAACACCTCGGCATCATGGCTCGGCCGCAAACGTTGAGATACTTGGTTTGGAAATTCTACTAAACCCAAAACTCGTCTGAAATTCATGAAACTTGGTACGCTATCATGGAATGGCACCAACTTGGTGTGCTAACTTTTTTGTCCCATTTGGGGCAGGTTTTGGTATAAGCTTCTAAAACGAGAGCTTCTCACAAGAAGCCTCATGGTTTTGGTAGGGAACATGTTTCTTCTTGCCTTGATTTTTTTCTAGAGGCAACATAGACCAATAGGTGTCGTGTGAAATCTGGAATTATTCGGGGTTTGTTTAGACATTTTTATACATTAAGTGAGTTTTCTAGGCATTTTATGTGCATAATTGAAATTTGAACTATAGACACATGCCCCAATGCAGCAAAATGGGTTGAAAAATCATATATGTGGGTGCATGTATAGGTCCCATGCAAGAAATGGGAATGAATTTCAAGCACCTTGGCTTCGTGGCTCCGCCGCAAACATTGAGATACTTGGTTTTGAAATTCTAGTAAATTGAAAACTCGTCTGAAATTCCTGAAACTTGACATGCTAAAAAATTTGTCCAATTGGGGCATGTTTTGGTATAAGCTTCTCACAAACTAGAGCTTCTCACAAGAAGCCTCATGGCTCTGGTAAGGAACGTGTCACCTTTGTGGATGAATCAACATTCGTTGCTTCATCTTGCCTTGAAGCTTTTTCCTAGATGCAACATAGACCAATAGAAGTGTCATTTTAAATTTTGGAATTATTGAGGGTTCGTTTGGACATTTTATACAACAACTGAATTTTCTAGGCATTTTATGTGCATAATTCAAATTTGAACTACAAGCACATGCTCCAGTGCAGCAAAATGGGTTGAAAATGCTTAGGTCCCATGCAGGAAATGGGAATGAATTTCAAACAACTCTGCTTCGTGGCTCGACCGAAAACATTGAGATACTTGGTTTTGAAATTGTTTAATCCAAAACTCGTCTGAAATTCATGAAACTTGGCATGCTATCATGGAATAGCACCAACATGTTGTGGTAAAAAAATTATCCCATTTGGGGCAGGTTTTGGTACAAGCTTCTCACAAACCAGAGCTTCTCACAAGAAGCCTCATGGTTCCGGTAGGTAACGTGTCACCTTTGTGGACGAAATGACATTTATTGCCTCTTCTTGCCTTGATTTTTTTTCTAGAGGCAACGTAGACCAATGAGAGTGTCCAGTTAAATTTTGAAATTATTCAGGGTTCATTTAGACATTTTTGTACATTAGCTCCATTTCTAGGCATTTTATGTGCATAATTCAAATTTGAACTACGGGCACATGCTCGAGTGCAGCAAGATGGGTTGAAAAATCATATATGTGTCCTTGGGTGCATGCTTAGGTCCCATGCAAGATATGAGACTGAATTTCAAACACCTAGGCTTCCTGGCCCGGACACAAACATTGAGAAACTCAGTTTTGAAATTCTAGTAAATCTAAAACTCGTATGAAATTCATGAAAATTAGCATGATATCATAGAATGGCACCAACATGCTGTGGTAAATGTTTTGTCCCATTTGGGGCAGGTTTTGTATAAGCTTCTCACGAACCAGAGTTTCTCAAAAGAAGCCTCGTGGTTCTGGTAGGGAACGTGTCACCTTTATGGACGAAACGACATTCGTTGCCTCTTCTCGCCTTTAATATTTTTCTAGATGCAACATAGACCAACAGAAGTGTTGTGTTAATATTTGGAATTATTGAGCGTTTATTTGGACATTTTTACACATTAATTGAGCTCTCTACACATTTTATGTGCATAATACAAATTTGAACTACATGCCCACGCTCCAATGCACCAAAAATGGATTGAAAAATCATATATGTGTCCTTGTGTGAATGTTTTGGTCCCATGCAAGAAATAAGAATGAATTTAAAACACCTAGTCTTCGTCGCTAGGCCACAAACATTCAGAAACTAAGTTTTTAAATCCATGTAAATCCAAAACTCATCTATAATTCATGAAACTTGGCATGATATCAAGAAATGGCACCAACATTTAGAAACTAAGTTTTTAAATCCATGTATTTTCGTGTCCAATTTGAGAGAAAGCACACGAATTAACAACCAACACAGGCATTTTGAAACAAATAGTTGACACATTATTATCTCAAATGTCTGTATAATTTAAATCATGGGCGTCCTGCTAACCATTCACATGACACCATGCGTCACACTTTTATTAGCTAGGAGGTGCCGTGCGGGCAGCTGCTTGAGTAGATGGGAGGCGTGCGAACCCAGTCTGCAGTGCAGGCTGATCGGTAGGTGAGTGAGCAGTCCTTCACTGTGCAGGCTCATTTGGAAGCGTGCAAGTAGTATGCTACGTAGGCTCACTGGGAAGCGGGCCCTTTGACCTCCATCGCCGCCCGCCTCGCTACCAACCTCTCCATTAATGGCGCCTGAGCTGTTGTTTAATATAGGATGCCTTATGATGACTCACAAGTATAGGGGACCTATCATAGTCCTTTCGATAAGTAAGAGTGTCGAACCCAACAAGGAGTAGAAGAAAATGACAAGCAGTTTTCTGCAAGGTATTCTCTGCAAGCACTGAAATTATTGGTAATAGATAGTTTTATGATAAGATAATTCATATCGGGTAACAAGTAACAAGTGTAACAAAGGTGCAACAAGGTGGCCCAATCCTTTTTATAGCAAAGGACAAGCCTGGACGAACTCTTATATCAAGCAAAGCGCTCCCGAGGACACATAGGAACTATTGTCAAGTTAGTTTTCATCACGCTCATATGATTCACGCTCGTTACTTTGATAATTTGATATGTGGGTGGACCGGTGCTTGGGTTATATCCTTACTTGTACAAGCCTCCTACTTATGATTAACCTCTCTCGCAAGCATCCACAACTACGAAATAAGAATTAAGATAAATCTAACCATAGCATGAAACATATGGATACAAATCGGCCCCTTACGAAGCAACGCATAAACTAGGGTTTAAGCTTCTGTCACTCTAGCAACCCATCATCTACTTATTACTTCCCAATGCCTTCCCCTAGGCCCAAACAATGGTGAAGTGTCATGTAGTCGACATTCACATAACACCACTAGAGGAAAGACAGCATACATCTCATCAAAATATCGAACGAATACCAAATTCACATGATTACTTATAACAAGACTTCTCCAATGTCCTCAGGAAGAAACGTAACTACCCACAAAGCATATTCATGTTCATGATCAGAGCAGTAATAATTGTCATTAAGGATCTGAATATATGATTTTCCACCGAATAAACCAACTAGCATCAACTACAAGGAGTAATCAACACTACTAGCAACTCGCAGGTACCAATCTGAGGTTTTGAGACACAGATCGGATACAAGAGATGAACTAGGGTTTGGATAGGAGATGGTGCTAGTGAAAATGTTGATGGAGATTGACCCCCTCTCTATGAGAGGATCGTTGGTGATGACGATGACTTTGATTTCCCCCTCAGGAAGGGAAGCTTCCCCGGCAGAACAGCTCTGTTAGAGCCCTAGATTTGTTCTGCCCAAGTTCCACCTCGAGACGGTAGTCCTTCGTCCCGAAAGCCCTCTTTTGATTTTTTTTTCCAGGTCAAAAGACACCATATAGTAGAAGAGGGGCACCGGAGGCCTGACAGGGAGCTCACAAGCCCTAGGGGCGCGCCCTCTAGGCTTGTGGCCACCAGGTGGGTCCCCTCTGGTATTTTCTTCACCCAATATTTTAATATATTCCAAAATATTCTCCATAAATTTTGAGGAATTTTGGAGTTGTGCAGAATAGGCATCTCAGATTTGCTCCTTTCCTGTCCAGAATTCCAACTGTCAGCATTCTCCTTCTTCATGTAAATCTTATGAAATAAGAGAGAAAAGGAATATGTATTGTACCATAAAGTGAAATAACCATCCATAATGCAATAAATAATGATTTAAAAGCATGATGCAAAATGGACATATCACCTTACTCTTCGCCTCCCATTCCCCTCTCGCCCAAATCCTATCTCCCATACCTCCACCTACACCATGGCGCACAAGGATCATCTACCACTAGTCTTTCGGTTTGGTGAAGTCAACTCCGAGCCAGAGGAGATAGAAAATAAGGAGGAATGGGGCCTCATGGACATGATCATGAACGAGCTGGCCGCGGCAGATGCTGCCCCCACACCCGTCCCAGCTGCCATCCCCGTGCCCACACCAGCGACCATCCCCGTGGCATTGACAAGCTAGTCATCTAGCACCATCGTAGCGCTGGAAGCCGCGGGCATCAGCAAGGTCCCCACACACCCGCGCGAGCTCATGTACGTGCTAGCACTAGCGCCCCCGCATGTGTACATGCATGCACCGGTACCCATGATGTCTACTATGCAACTTGTTCTTGTAGTCTCGTGTTGGCCTCCAAGCGCAGAGTTTTGTAGAATAGTAGAAAATTTCCCTCAAGTAGATGACCTAAGGTTTATAGATCCGTGGGAGGTGTAGAATGAAGATGGTCTCTCTCAAAAACCCCTGCAACCAGATAACAAAGAGTCTCTTGTGTCCCCAACACACCAAATACAATGGTAAATTGTATAGGTGCACTAGTTCGGTGAAGAGATGGTGATACAAGCGTAGTAATGATAGTAGATATTCATTTTTGTAATATTAACAATAAAAACAGCAAGGTAGCAAGTGATAAAATGGAGCACAAATGGTATTGCAATGCTTGAAAACAAGGCCTAGGGTCCGTACTTTTGTTAGTGCAATCTCTCAAGAATGCTAATCTAATTGGATGATATAACCATCCCTCAACGTGCGATGAATAATCACTCCAAAGTTCTTATCTAGCGGAGAACATAAGAAGAAATTATTTGTAGGTTACGAAACCACCTTAAAGTTATTCTTTCCGTTCGGTCTATTCAAGAACTCGTACTAAAATAACGCAAAGTTATTCTTTCCATTCAATCTATCCAAGAGTTTGTACTAAAATAACACCATATGATATGCATCAACCAACTCTAATGTCACATAGATACTCCAATTTCACCACAAGTATCCATGATTTAACTATAAGATACACATCAAACAATTTCAGATTCATAATACTCAATCCAACACAAAGAACCTCAAAGAGTGCCCCAAGATTTCTAACAGAGAAATAAGGACGAAAATGTGCATCACCCTCTATGCATATATTACCCCAATGTCACCTCAGGAATCCGCGAGTTGAGTGCCAAAACATATATCATGTGAATCAATATAATACCCCATTGTCACCGTGGGTATTCATATGCAATACATATATCAAGTGCTCTAAAGTCCATAAAAAGTATTCAATCCGATAAAAACGAAATCTCAAAGGGCAATCTCAATTCATCACAACAAGATATAGGGAGAAACACCATATGATCCAACTATATTAACAAAGCCTGCGATACATCAAGATCGTGCCATCTCAATAACACAAGAGAGAGAGAGAGAGAGATTAAACACATAGCTACTATTACGAACCCTCAACCCCGAGGGTTGACTACTCCCTCATCATGGAGACCATAGGGATCATGAAGATGACCATCGGTGATGATTTTCCCCTCCGCGGGGTGCCGTAACAGGGTCTAGATTGGTTTTTGTGGCTACAGAGGCCTGCTGCGGCGGAACTTCTAATCTAGGGTTATCTTTGGATTTTTTGGGCATATTTGGGAATTTATAGGGAGAAGAGGTAGTGGGGAGGTCATCAAGGTGGGCACAACCCACCAGGGCGCGCCCAAGTGGATTGTGCCCCCCCTCGGGGCACCCCTCTGGTACTTCTTTGGCCCATGTTGTTGCTTCTGGTCCATAAAAATTCTCCAAAAAGGTTTCCCGCGTTTGGACTGTAACATCCCAAATTTTCAATTTGGAATGTTATACATTAGATCATCATTGCATATCATATTTTATTGCATTTTTGGTTGATCCTAGAAATTCTACGCAACTCAAGGACCCACGGAGAGAGTTGGGGATTTCGTTATTTTCATATTTGAGTTTTCTCAAATTTTGAAAAGATGATCATTTGGTTTTAATTATTTTTCTCTTTGAATATTTCTTATATGAAAATAAAAGAGAGGGGATAAAATGACTTTCCCAAAATAAAGAAATGTTGAAGGGAAAATATTAAAATCAAATAAGCACTTTATTCGGAGTTTTAGCACTATTTTATTTGAATTAGGAAAAAATGTGTTTTTCAAAATTGCATTAGAGGCCCAAATAAATGTTCACTTTGTCCACTATATTTTTAGAGGACAGGGAAAATTTATTTCAGGATTTTTGGAGTCCGTTTAGTATTTCTTTTAATCATTTTCTGCGCGTCAGAATATTTTTTTTAAAACAAACCGACTTAGTCGGGCCGTGCCCGACCCGGACTTCTCCGGCCGGTTTATAAGGCCCAACCCCGGGACCCCACCAGCCCAAGCCTTCGCCCCCGCTAACCCTAACCCTAGCCGCGCAGCGCCGCCACCGCCACTCCCGCGCCGCCGCCGCTGCCGCGCCACCCGCCACCCGCGACGCCGCCGCTCGCTGTCTCCTGCCGCCGCCACCGACACGTTTGCTGAGGTAGCCGCCGGTTTTATTTTAAAAACCATTCAGTTTTATTTCGAAAACCTAGTTTCGTTTTTTTAGATTAGATCGGTTCGGTTTTCCCGATTTAGTTAAATAGCGGACGGTCATCCATACGTTCGTTTTAACGAACGGTGTTCACCCATTAGCCGCAGACAGCGAACGTTCGTTCATTAGCCTATTAGTCAGTTTTTCTTTTTCCAGGGTTTTTCTGTGATTATTTTCGATCGCAATTTCTGCTCTGATCTTCGTTTTAGTTTATCTTTTTGCCTGTTTATCGGAATCAGGCGATTTAAGTGCCTAGATCTTCGTCTCAAAGCCCTCTTTCTGTTTAACCAACTTGAACAAGATTTTGGTACTGTAGAATTTGACTTTAGTCCAGATTAGTAAACAGATCTTATTTCTTTCGCAGTTTGAGTTTCGTTGCTTCGTTTGATTTGATTCTTTTTGCAAACCGGAGTTCTTAAGTTTTTCTGGTTAGATCTCTTATTCGAGTTTTACCCTTCTAGTTGAGTGCTTATGTATGTATCTGTTTGTTTACGATAGAGTACCGGGAGTGCGAAGCGTGCTACTACGAGTCTCTAGGTTTCACGGATCATCAGCAAGGCAAGTAACACTTTGATCATACCTCTTTACTACCTAGTTTTTATTGCATTAGATCAACCCCCAAACATTGCACAGTTAGGATCTGATTAACATGTGGGTTTTGGGAAGTAGATAATGAGGTAGAACCTATTGTCCTGTTTATTATCAAACCTTTGGGAGTTACTTCTACGTTCTGCTTATATTGCTATGCTATGCTCATAGACGTGGTTCGGGTGAGTGTATCCATGACAGATGTGAGTATTGCTAATTAATGGTTAACTTAAGGTGGCTACTTAAATACACATCTGGGTGGATTGCTTGAGGCACCCTGGAGTACCCAGTGGTTGCTAGGGCACCTGGAGAATCTAGTGTTGTCCAAGGATATCCCGGAGTACCCGTGTGATCATCCTACGGCCCGCCACCTAGGCTCAAAGGGGATCATAAGATTATTCATGCTAGAAACTTCCGTGTGCAGCCATAAGCTATTATGGGCTCTAGCATAGTTGAGTATGTTGCATGACCTCTTTCAGTGGTGGGCTAGCAGATGTAGGGGAAAGTAGGTGTAACTGTCCACCCAGAGTAAAGAGTTATTGTTTCAGAAAGACTGTGTCTCGAATCTGCGACCATGGATGTATTCGAGTCTTGTGGGGAAAAGTGCGCAAACCTCTGCAGAGTGTACAAACTAATCGTGGTTAGCCGTGTCCCCGGTTATGGACATCTTGAGTATCTGGTTCTTGGAGTATCATGTTTATCTCATCACTCTAAATATAATTTGATTGGGTTTAATGACGATGTTTAATTGGGATTGAGTTGGAGGAACCTTCTCAATGTTTAACAACCACTATGATAGTTAAATAAAATTTATTCCTTTGTTGTAAGGAAAATTGGCTTTATGCAAAACTGTTACCATAGAGCTTTCCACCAGCCAAATACGCATGTAGTGATAGCATTCACTCTGTTCATTGCTCTGTGTTACATTGCCAGCATATTCCATGTGATGACCCGTTTTGAGCTGCAACGTTTCATGTTGTAGACTTTTCAGACGAGGAGTAAGGTGCCATAGGTCGTTGTCTTTCACTCAGCTATGCTGTTGGAGTTGATGGACTCGCTTTATCTTCCAAGTCTTCCGCTGTTATCGATTTTTAGATGGCCTTAAGCCATATTATTGTAATAAGTTCTCTTTTGAGACATTCGATGTAATAACTGTGTGATTGCTACTCTATTATAAATCCTCGAGTAATGTGCGTGTTAGCATTACCGATCCAGGGATGACACTGATGCACAGAGATCAGGTTTGAGGTCTGGTTGCTACAAGATGGTATCAGAGCACACGCTGACTATAGGACACGGCCACTAAGCTAAAACCCTAGATCACTACTCTCTTCTCATTTCTGACTCCTCTCCCTTTTCTACTCTATAGGATGGCGGATGCAAGGAACAAGTTCACACAACCGGATGAAGATACACCTTTTGGACGACACTTGAAGGAAGTTACTAGATGCCTGAACATCGGAATACCAAGCTTCACTGGGACCTACATCGCCACTTTACCAGAAGAGGAGCATTGGATGATTCGAGTTCAAGTTCCAGGAAGGACGTTTATGCCAGTCACTGAGCCCATAGAGTTTTCCATTGATGCACCAACCTGGAGTCTAGGAAAGAGCATGGCAGCCCACATCACTATGGGACGCATTGGAGAAGTTTACCACAAGGATCTCAAGGATACTATCTATCAGATTTGTGGGTGCCGAGATGAGCAATGCGAGATGATCAGCACCAGGAGGGATAGATCCATTGCAACTTTCATCTAGGAGTTAAACAGCACACTTGTCGCCAGGAGAACCAGATGTGCGCAGGCATGATAGATCTGAAGAAGGCAATGACCAGGATCATGGAGCTGGAGGAAGAACTCATGTCTACACGCGATGGATATGAGGAGGAAATGACGATACTCGTGGAGAAGAATGATGATTTGACCAGGAAGCTAGGAGTATTCATGGGAGACCCCGTGCCAGGAGGAGAAGACGATGATTCCACTTGCCCGGAGAACTACATCATCATTAATGACACTGACTTAGAACCTGATGATAGCGATGATGACTATGTTGATGAAGGTGGAGCAGATATCATTGAGTCTTCCACCGATTAAAACTTCTAGCCGACCACCATATCAGTAGTAGTATTCCCACATGTATATAGTATAGTCCGAGCACTTTTGTAACGATAGTTAGACCGATTGTATGCCCTTGTTTGAATTGATTGGAGTGATATGTTTATGTTTGTCTCATGTCCATATGGGTAGTGTTTTCCCTATAGATCTCATTCTATTCCGTTTTATTATCTTTTCTAAATCCATCAGATGCCTTCGAGACATGACAATGGATTTGCTTTCCCACTGGAGCTCACTCAGTTGATCCAGCAGTAGAATACCCTGATGCAGTTACTAGTCCAGAATCAGAACCAGTGGAACAACAACAACAACAACCCACTGTCGTGGTTCTAAGCCTGACAGTAGAATAGGGGGGTAGGTATGGAGAGGCAAGATCCTAGCTATGGAGTAGTTGTGTACTCAAGATGTTTACGAGTTCAGGCCCTTCTCGGAGGAAGTAATAGCCCTACGTCTCGGAGCCTGGAGGCGGTCGACTGGATTATGTGCTTATTGATTACAGGGGTGTGAACCCTTTACACTAAGGAGGGGGGTGGCTTATATAGAGTTCGCCAGACCCCTCCGGCCCTGAGTTATGTAGGGTTTAAAGTACATTAAGGTCTGGCATTACTGGTAACGTCATACATAAAGTGCTATCATGACCATAAAGACTACTTAATGACAGACTGTTTGTGTGCACAGTGACTCTAGATCTCCTAGCGGTCGAGTGAGTGGCTTCATGGTCGAGTGTCTTCGAGTACGTCGAGTGAAATCCTTCTAGGTCGACTGAAAGGTAGTTTCTTCTAGAGATGTCCTTGGGGAGGGTATCTTGGATAGGTCAATGACCCTACCCTAGGTACATGGCTTCATCATTAGCCCCCGAATGGATCGAGGTTTGAATGAGGAAGGAGTTGAGAATTCTTCCGACCCATCTTTTGTGCTATGAGTATGCCTTGTTCTGGATCAATGACCTGAGGTGACGGCACCAACTTCTTTTTCAGTCGCCTTGATCCATTAATTCTTTGTATTGGTCGAGTGACTTTTCTGTACTTGGAGATCCCCGAGCGATGGATCAGAGGAAATCTCCAGTCTGACAAGTTATTCTGCTGTTCGCGGATTTAGCAGGATCTGAATTTCGGGAAGCGCGCGAGGCGAAGGAGGCCGCAGTACTCGGATGGGATAAGGCAGGAATGCCTCGATCTTCACGCCACCTTTTTCGCCACGTATCATGCGCGCGACTGTTGCGGGATTTGACAGGATCGCCCGGGCCTACCAGTCAGTCACTCGGAAGCGACTCCATATAAGGCGCCGGACGGGGGTTTTGAACAGCGCGCCCTCATTTTCTTTGCCCTCTTCCTCAGATTCATCTGCTGCGTTCGCTTCTATCCCAGCGCTGCTGCTCTGTGCGGGCTTCGCCGGCGATGATGGTCAAGGAGAAGACGGCGGCTTTGGAGCGGGCGAAGAAGGCGACGGCGAAGGCGAAGGGAAGAGCGACCAGTCGGGGCGGATCCTCGTCGCGGGCCGATCTGCCGCAGGGCGACTGGATCCGCTCGACCATCCGCCAGAAGGATCTAGACGACCTGGCCGATGAGGGACTGATCCCTCATGGATCAGCGAGGCTCCCGGGGAAGGAGTGGCATCCGCAGCCTCAGGAGGTTGAGTGTGTCCTCTTAGCCACTCACGTTGACCGCGGGTTTTCTTTGCTGTCCCACCCTTTCTTTTGGGGATTTCTGAACTTCTTTGGGGCACAACTCCACCACTTCACACCCAACTCCATCATGTATCTCGCTGCTTTCGTGTCCTTGTGTGAGAACTTCTTGGGTTGCCGGCTGCATTGGGGCCTTTTCAAACACATCTTCACTTGTCGCTCTCAGACGGTGAAAAAGGCCAATCCGAGTGACGAGAGAACCCAAGTGATTCAGATGTGTGGGGGTCTTGGGGTCTAAATGAGGGGTAAAAGTGCTTTTCCAGCCATGGTCCTTCCTGAGTCGGTCCGAGGGTGGTAGTCGACCTGGCTCTACTGCCAAGACCAGCCGACGCCAGGGCAGTCGACTAGACTCCCTCCTTTCTCCATGGGTCGAGTGAGCAAGCCGTCCTCTCTGAAGGTGGTCCCGGAGGAGAAGGCTCAGGTTAAGGTGTTGGTCGAGCGTGTAGTCCAGCTTATCCGTGATGGGGTGACTGGCATGGACCTTCTGGAGGTTTTCCTTCAACGAGGCATCCAGCCGCTTCAATATCGAGACCATCCGATGTGGATGTATTCTGGTACTGAAGACACCACTCGGGTCCACCCAAAGGAGGTCGAGGATGCCACGCTGGAGAGGTGGATGACTGCCATCACAGGGAACAAGGACAACCCCCGAGGAGCCAGGAGGATCCCTCCACTCGACCAATCATACCAGCCAGACAAGGTCCAATTCTGTACCTCTGATTGTGACCCTGCTTCCTTCATTCCATTTTGCTAGACTTCAGTCGACTGATTCTTGTCTTGTTTGTTGTCTTCCAGGTCACTACCGAGATGTATTCGATGCCCAATGGGGCGCAAGAACAGATCGAGGAGCAGGAGGGGAGCGGAGGTGAGACTCAGGAGGAGTGGCAATCTGATGGCGAGGAGGATGAAGAAGACGACGACTCTGGTGAAGAGGAGGAGGAGGTTGACCTTCCTCACACTGAAAGGCGATCCAAGCTCGTCCATGACCCCGTAGTCGAGCATGGCAAAGCGACTACGCCCGTTGGGCAGTCGACAAAATGCCCTTAGATGACCTCTCCGGCGCCGACTGAGAAAGCATCAAAGCAACTTCGAGCGACGTCATCAAAGCCGACGAAGGCCCTGCCGAAGATGAGGATGGTGATTCCTATTATTTCCAGGTAACAGCAGAACTTGTATTTTCTCGTTTGGCATGAATAAACTCTTGGTCGACTCGTTGGCTAACTGACTGATTTCTGGAATCTGCAGTGCTGCTACCTCCGAGACCTCAGTCAGGAACGAGGATCAGGAAATGGAAGATGCTGCCACCTCCAACCTTGGTATAATCTTTGTAGTCTTACTTTTGGTCGATTAGATCTTCATCTTTAACTTTGAATCTTTCATGTAGCCCCACCTCAGGTGATTGATCTCCCTGATGATGACGATGAGGAGCCACTGAGGAAGAGGAGGAACAAGAAAGCGCCTGCTGGCAAGACTGCTCAGGTTGTATCAGCACCTGAGACGCTGGTTCCGGAGGGAGGCAACATCACCCGTTGGGCTGTTTTCATAGAGTTATCAAATACGGCCTATTAACAGCCCGTTATGGTCCACGAATAGTATGGCCCATGATTGGCGAAATGATGATACGCCCCGTAGAAGGCCCATGGATCCTACCGCCCGTATGAGGCCCATGGAAGTATGGCCCGCAGAAGGCCCATGGATCGTATGGCCTATAGAAGGCCCATGGACCCTACGGCCCGTAGAAGGCCCATGGACCCTAAGGCCCATATAGAAGGCCGATGGATCCTACGGCCCGTATAGAAGGCCAATGGATCCTACGGCCGGAAGAAGGTCCATGGATCATACGGCCTGCAGGAGGCCCATGGTTACAACAGTCCGTGTGTTGCCATGATTATTTTGGCCTAGTTACCAAAAATAGGCTATTGTGGCCACTAGAAAAACATAGAAAAAGAACCGTAGTGACTACAAGCAAACAACTAAACAAGACAATAAGGAAATAAATAAGCAAGCAATTAATGCTAGCCTATTACCTCTATTACACATATTACATCCACTGGGCATCAAAGTTCACCACCAGTGCAAATATAGGGAACAAAGCAACACATTACATACACTGGCTGTCAAAATTGGCCACCAGTGCAAATAAACGCGGCAGCAAAACAAGAGCATAACTGAAACAACTTCAGAAGAGCTCAAGAAATGTTATCCTGGGTAACCACCATGCTGGCAATAAGCTTAGCAAGCTGATTAGCTTTGTCCTGTTTGGCGCTAAAATCCTCCAACGCTTGTTGTTGCACCAGAAAGTATGCATCTGAATGCTCCAGGGACTTCCGCAGTCCTTCCGCTTCTTGTCGCAGCATAGCTGATCGATGTCTTTCAGCTTGTAGTTGAGACTCAAGAAACCGAACTGATTCAGACAGTGAGTTTGAATAGCTTGTGCAAGCGGTAGTGGCCAGTAACTCGAACACTAAACCAAGACAGGACTTTGGGGTTGTCTCGCTGTCTTCAAGATAGTCTTGCTTAGCTGTTTTATCAGATTTGTTGGAGACCAACAAGGATGTGTCACTATCCTGAACCTTATCTCCATTACTTCCTTTAACATTGCTTAATAAGGCACTCTTCCTCAATATTCTGTCAGCATTCCAAAACAAGAAACAAGCAGACACATAACAAGTTTAGCATGTAGTAGTATATGAAACTCATTTTGGTGAACCAGTTCATTAGTAAGATGGACAGGATTAAACTACCAAGTCTTCTATTGCCAAGTACTAGTACATAATAAAAGCATCAAACAAACATATATCTATGTCCTATGGTCACTGCATTGTCTTGTCAAATCAAATTAGAGACACGGTTCAAATCATATCAGTTCAAGACAAAGCAGCAGTGAAAGAATACAAAGCGTGGGAAACTACATGGCACAACAAGATTTCAGATGGGTACAACGGGTCTACATGTACAACAACACTATTGGCTCTGTTGTGATGCTAGTAATGTGCATGATATGAAAGTCAACTGTATACACAATTGCAATTGCAATCAACAGAGCTATTGACAACATCAAACTTGTTAAAGAAACATGCATGAACATACCTACTGTGCCATTGGAGTTTGGATTGGATCCTTCAATTTAAAAATAAGTTTGTATGAGTAAATACAGTGATACAAGAGCAAAGCAGTCATATTTAAAAAAGGCGCGCCTAAGCGAGCGCTTAAGCGCGCCTAGGCTCTAGGCGTTGGCAAAATGCATTGCGCATAACTATGCTTAATCTGTGCATAACTGCGCATAAGCATGCACTTTGGTCAGTAAAGCGCAAGGCAGTGGCAAAACGCACAATTAACGCCTAGCGCTTTTTTGAACTATGATAGCAATGGAATCTTAAATTATAACAGTCGTTCTTCAGGTTTAGGCACTTGTTCTACATGAACAGAGTGCAGTAAGACACAAGAATATAATACTTCAAAATAGAAAATGAGCTCATAGACCTTACCAAATTCTTGGTTCGGGACCAGTACAGAATAAGGCATTCCCAGTCATCGTCCAGTAAATGTGTCTCGGGAGAACGTAAGGGAATTTGATGAGTTTCTTTGCCGGTGAAGTACGTTTTCTTCAGGTAATTCCGATACTGCCACCAAGCATTCTTGAAGATAGCAGAGGTATTAGCACAGGTTACCTCATCCTGAGTTTCCAAATCGGTCCTTCTCTATAGAGAAAAATGGAAAAAATAGTTGTATTATAACCATCATGGAGGTAGGATGTATGGGACGAAGCTAAGTAATTGACATGAATAACATTACTTACACATAACTCCTCAACAAACACCTGCAAGTGGCATTTTCCATCATCTTCTGTATAATATTTCAAAGATGGGAAGATACGCACATACGATTTAACAACATCAAATGCGATAGATGCTAAACTACAACTAGCTGGTTGTGCTTCCTCCACGGGAATAGGCGTACTAACTGGTGGAGTCGGGGTTCACCGTGATAGTACTGGCCCTTTGGGCACTGGAGCTTCCTTACTAACTACTCTTGTTTGGGAGCTCTGTGGTGGAGATGGTGCTGTGTCAACAGGAACTGGGTTACTATCAGCTGGGGTTGGGGTTAGATTGGGTGAAGCTGGTTCTCTGTCCATTGCAGTAGGGGTACAATCTGCGAGAGTTTGGGTTATGTGTGGTAGGGCTGGTTCTTGTGCATGTACAACCGGGGTGCTATCTCCACCAAGAGGTAGCACTATTTTATTTCAAGACCGTGTTTTTAGTCCGCTAGATACTGGCATCACCCGCTCCAATTCAAATGGCTGATAAACAGGAAATATAGTTGAATGTACAGACATTGTATGAGAGACAGATGCAATAGATAGTGTGGAAAAAAGAGGGCATGAAATAGTTGACATGTATATTGTTTAACTAAAACGGATAGCATGACATAATTTCACATATATGATGTCTATCTAAACTGGATAGCATAGCATAACATAATTCAAAGATATGATGAATAACTAAACAGGATCGCATGACATAATTCACCTACATGTTATCTAAGTAATCAGGATCGCATCATTTAATTCACATATGTGATTTATATGCTAAACAGAGGGCATTCGATATGATGTCTGAACTAAGAACATGGTGTTGAATATTGTGTATATGATGTCTACACTATGCAACGCAGACACCGTATGCATGATATGAGCAGTATAACCGTGCCAAGTTAGAGCATACACCTTAGTGGGGGAATAGGACTGGTCATCTATCTCTGAATCCATCTCTGAGGAGCTATCAGGACCCAACAAGAGATCTGCTTCGGCAGGTAGCACTGTCTGCTCTGAAGGCCTTGTTTTCACTCTAGAATTTTCCATCTCCCACCCAAATGGCTGATTCACAGGAAGAGTAGTTTAATGTACAAACATTGTCGACAAATGGAAATGTAATGAAGAAAAGGATGGGCAAGATATCATTCAAATATATGATGTCTGGTTAAACAGGATGGCATTGCACATTTCACATATATTATGGCTGGCTAAAAGACATGAGACTACATAATTCCCTTATATGATATAGAAACTAAACAGGTGGCATTACAGAACATGTCTAAACTAAGCAGATGACATATATGATGTCAAAAGTAGGCACTGCAAGGCAACATATGCATGGTATGACTAACATCATCATGTCAAGATAGAGCAAACACCTTGGGGGGTAAATAGGAGTGGTCAGCGGCGTTTGAATCTGCCTCAGAACACATATCTTCCTCTGGATTACAATCTGGAGAGGGGTGGGAAGGGTTTGCCATTGAACCCACCATGGAGCAATGTCTGCATGACATTGTATTGCCGCGCAAAACTCTTCTCTTTTTCTCTACATGTTCAGCATGACTGTGTACAATATCTGACATGCATACGAAAAAAATATGGTGAGATTATGTAAGGAGAGCATGCAGAATTTAGAGTTATGGTAAAAACCAGTGGATGGATCCAAAAATAATGATAGTAGGCTGATGATTGCTTTAAATTAATAAAAAGACAGATGATGATTGCTTTACTATTTGTTTCCCACCCAAGATGAACAACATAGGCATACCCTAGGTGAACCAGGTATTAGACAGACATACTATTCATTGCTGCCTTGATATGTTCCCCACAACTAATTTAGAACTCAAGTTTGAACATTAATTTGCACCTAACTTGGGAGTCCAAGAGCTGAACTGGACGATAAAGTAGCAGGTAAGTTTAAGCAATGCATAACATAAGTAGAAACAAAAGAGTGCGACCTCTCTTGTGGACCCGTGTACTCCTCAGGTTCATCTGTTGAGTCGATGATGGTGATGCCGTTGCGGTGGGTGCTGGCGGCAAGGAAGGAGATCTGAGGCGGCGAAAGATGGTCAGGAGTCGTGATGTCTAGTTTGGTGGATGCTTCTGTCGATGGAGCAGCTCAGGTGAGGTGGACGATGTCGCGGTAGGAGCAGGACAAACCACACAAAGTTCCCTTCGACATGTACCTGTAACTGAAGTAATTCTGTAAGGGCTCTTTTGGCTTGCATGATTCTTAAAACGCAGGGATAGGAAAAACACCGGAATAGGATAGGAAAATGCACATGGTACACAGAGCATTTGTAAACACAGGATTTCTGTCAACTTGGGTGTTTGGTTTATAGGAATTGGAAGAGCAGAGGAATGCAAAGAAACATGGCCAAAATAAAGTGAAACCATATGAAAGCATGTACAGTTAGAATGTTATTCTGGCACTAATGCACTTGGTCTTGTTTTCATGCATAGGATTTTGAAAAGTAGGTCCAGGTGGATGTTTTGCTTCATTCCTTTCAAAAAAATGCATGAATAATTGAATAGTAGAGTGCCATTGGAAAATTCCCTATTGCTATGTTTTTTCGTAGAACCAAAATAGCCCTAATGGATCGACGTGAATGTATAGTAATAAGTGATGCAACAAGTGTACAACCTCTTTGCCGTAGCCGTTTCGACCTTAGCATCATTGGGTTGGTCGCTGAAGCAGTTGAGGCAGAGGTGGCTGTCGAAAGTGTGGAGGAAGATCTGAGGAATCTATAGACGGTGTCCAGGGCACTGCTCTGTTGTGATGGATCGTTCTGTCGTTGGAGCAGCTCCGGTGAGCCGTAAGACGTCAAGGCTGAAGCAGCACAAGACAGACATCGTCAATCTCAAGTGGGATTCTAATAGCATCCCCAATAGATGATGTAAAATGGATGTAAAATTAACATCGACAAAAACCACCTGACTATAACAGATGAGGTAAAATCTGTTGACTCTGAACTTAACTGTCGAAACTGAAATTTACTGTGGAATCTGAATGCTACTGTCGAAACTGAATGCAATGGTAGCAGAGAGGCACTTGACATGTAGTTTAGGGAGGGCCTGCAGTTCATCTTCAACCTGCACCCCCCCGAGCCGCCAGCCACCACCGGCCGAACCGCCGGCCCCAGCGCCGCCTCACCGCCCCGAAACAACTCGCCACCGCCGCCCCGGCTAGCCCTCTAGCCCCCCCGCCCCCACCCTGAACCCTAAGATAGATAGTGGGGTACCTCTCCGGCGAGGCCCCATCCCTGCTGCGGGTGGTTCTTCCTTAACTCCGGCGAGCCCCCCAACCCCTGAAAATCGACTGACCCAAAAGTCGATTTAGTCGACTGAAGTGTGGCTTAATCGGAGCAGAGCAGCAGCAGGAGCGAGAGGGAGAGCAGCAGCAGCAGCTGGGCGAGCGAGCGATCAAGAGAGAGTCGGAGCAACAGCAGTAGTGCAAGCGAGCGAGCGAGAGCCGGAGCAGCAGCAGCAGATCCGGCTGGTATGGCCACCGCCGCCGAAGGGGCCTCGCACTGGGGGAGAGCCGCCATGGAGATGTCGCCCGCAGCGCCGGCTTCAAAGTAGCCGCTCCATGGGGGTGCGAGGTGGAGCACCATTGGCGTCGGGAGGTTGAGTTAAGGAGAAGGTGCGATGCGATGAGTGTACAACCTCTTTGGTGGTGCCGAGTAGGCCTCGACTTCGTCCGAGGAGTCGATGAGGATGCTGCGGTTCCGGTGGAGCAGGTTAAGGCGGCGCTGTGGGGATGGAGCAGCTGCGATAGACGAGGCGATCATCGAAGCAGCTCCTTGGAGGTGGAGGATGGGGCGGCTGAACGGGCGGGACGGCGAGATGGACGACAGATCCTCATCCGGGGAGGTGGACAAGGGACATCAAGCTATTGCGGTGGACGACATCGTCGGGGAAGAGGCTCCGGCTGGGCAGCGGTGACGTGGAGGACGGAGGAGGGTGGGGTTTCGCGGCTGGAGCGGAGAGGTTATGACGGCCTAGGATTTTGAATGGCGAAAAGGGGGCGATAGGAGGGGGTGAAGCATGACTTAGTGACGCGCTTGTCCAAAATGTAGGGTGTGTTACAAAAGTACCCCCCACCGATTTGAACTAGCGGCCTTTTCGGCTCAGGGTTAGAAGGGGGATTTCGCGTGTCGGGATTTGGCAGCTGGAGGGAGTTTTCGCGCGCGTTGTAATTTCGGGATAGCAAGGCGCGGGTTGTGAAGGCGCTAGTTTTGAGAGCACGATGTCTGAATTTTCGGGATATAACAAGATGCGGGTTGAATTTTAGGGACAAGCCTAACACGTAGTAATATTGTACTTGTACGTACCAAATCAATTCACACTTCCCTCAACCAAAAACAAAACGAAAAAATAGAACTATTCACACCACACAAAGAGAGAGTCTTGCCCCGTTTTACTATACAAATGCTATTCAAAGCTACTCCCTCCTTCCATCTATATAGGGCCTAATGCGTTTTTCGATGCTAACTTTGACCAAATATTAGAGCAATGATATATGACATGCAACTTACACAAAGCACACAGTTAAATTCGTCTGTGAAAGGTTCTTTCAATGATATAATTTTCACATTGTGCATGTCATGTACTATTAATCTTGTCAAAGGCGGTCTTAAAAATCTCATTACGCCCTATATAGATGGAAGGAGGGAGTATGAATCCATGTTATGTCCGATTAATTTTTTTCGCTTGTTGTATAATGCATGTAACCTACTCATACCAACATTTTAGTGCATTCCAAATGTCTATACTACTGCTGCAATTCGAACTAAATTTGAATTCCTTTCTCTATTTCAGTAAGAATCTACAATCATGATTGTTGCCAACTTCAACCATCATAGTTTCCTTGCTATCCGCCAGATATAAATCGGATAGCCTATAATGCAGAATGGCAGGCACACCATCATCAACAACTCCGTTTTTTTATAAGAGTAGAGATAAAATATATTAAATGTAGTATAACATGTTCATAACCACACCATGTGTATCACCGTTATACATATTCACACATGCGTCGGTTTAAAACACTATGATAAATTCTTCAAATATCCTAATTCGCTTTTTATAATGAAGTATATATGATCTCTATTCATCTTTTACACCCACACAACCCTCTTATCTTTGTAGCTAGCGCTAACTTTCTCTTGTGCATGCACACGCCCGCATCCCTCTCACCCTCCCTCAGCATTCTCTATCTCCATTGGGCAAATTCATCTTTTCACTTTAGGTCGTTCACCCACGTTGTGTGCAGGCCCCCCCAGCTCCTTCTTTACGGCACACATCAATCGATATGCCTCTCTAGCCAGGTGTGCCTAGCACAAACACAAGCTTCCCCTCTTCTCTTGTCATCGTCCATGCCTCACTCCCAGCACTCTTTTCATCATTCTCGTACTCACACACTCCTTCCCCCTTGATATAGTATGCCTCTCGTACCACCTCCTACATGCATCCCTCTCTCTCTATCCTTCTCCTCATGCCTCATTTGCTTCTAACACACACATGCATGTATACCGATCGATCTCCCAACATATACCTAGATCGACTTTAACTACCCCCCCCATCGATCGACGTACCTCACAAGTTATGTCTCTCCCTTCTCTAACAAAGGGCGACTGATCTTCCTATGTAGTTACGTCTGCTTACCACAGCCACATCGTCCCCCCTCATCATTCGTGCATGCCTCCTGACCCGTCTCTCACACACACGTGCACAGATAACAAGCAGCCATCTCCTCTCTTATTGATATTGCGGGTGTGCCCTCCGTTTGTCTAGCAAGCCTATCCCACCATTTGTTAGAAGCAACTCCACTACCACCCCCTCCAACACTCTAGCTCTGTCTCTCTCCCAACCTTATTCCTCTCCTGCACATATGCATGGATGCCAATCGATCTTGCTTAATACATGAGGCAGATCGATCTCCTTAATACATGAGGTAGGCCTCTCTCCTCCTCCACACATATACCAGCCATTGTACCTCTATAGTTAATTGGGCCTCCGTCTTCCCCCAGCACACACTGATAGTCGAGCGCTGCAGGTAGGTATCCATGCCACAGAGACAAACTGCACATGTCCCCTCTCACATTCCAGTAGGCCAGCCACTCTATATCTTTGACGTAGGCACACACAAATTCGATGGCACTCTTTATCGATCGCGCGTGCACACACACACATCATCCCTCTCTTCAATTCTATGGACACCTCAAGCCAATGATACCCCCACTCTCTTCTCGTGGATCGCCCCCTCTATATATATGTTATATCCAGGACTCTATTTCACACACATTGCATATGTTACATTTTTTAATTGAGCCCCCCCCCAAAAAAAACTCCTAAGAACCCACACACTATATCTCTCTAGGTTTGTATCTCTCTCACACAACCCCACGTAGGTGGTGTACATATACAAGAATAGAATAGGTGCACCGTGCACATACTCACTCTTTGTGCCCAGCCACACCCGTGCGGGTACACGGTGGAGCTCATTTCTTTATGAAATGGCAGCCCACGTGCTAATTTGAACACCTGTAGCGGTTGTTTACCTAGGGAGGTCGTGTACCACGTGTGCACGAAACAAAGTTCGACTTGACGCGTAGCCGTGTTATTTTTAAATAAAGTTATAGCGCTCAATGGCACGTACACAGAATATAAAACAATTTTTATGGAGAAAAAGGTAGTCCGCTCACTATATACAATGGAGCCTGCCTGCCTGGTTTGTCACTCTTCAGAGTATCTCACACAAGGCTGCGGTGGCCTCTCTCTCTCTCTCATCGTTGGTCACTGATCCGGCCGCATCCCGTCCGCCGAGGGAAAGGGAGTGCGGTGGCCTCTCTCTCTCTCTCATTGTTGGTCACTGATCCGGCTGCATCTCGTCCGCCGGGGGAAAGGGAGGAAGTGCATCATTTCTCCGTTCGACGGTGCCGAGGCAACACGTCCCGATTTGCGGTACACGTCATTCTCTCTGAACAAGCTCCAGCGCGGCAGGGCCTACGCCACCTGCTCACAGATTCCGCCCGCCGCTGCTCACCTAGTTACACCCCGATGACCTCTAGGTATCCCCTCCGGCCTTGTTCCACTGCCCGTCTTCCCACGTCGCTGCATGTGGATCTTCCATAGTTCTTTGCCCAAAAGGTAGCTCGTTCGGCATACTTTCCATATTGCATTCTCGTCCTCACACTGTTTTAGACAAACACAACCGTGTTGTTATCTTCCCTTAGGACAAGTAATATGCTTCTTTTTTGTCGTCGCATGTGTCATCAACTGTTATTGGCCATTAATTGTTTCCTTTCTACCTCTTTTTTGCAAACAGGGCTATCCATTTCACCTTGTTGCTATTGCGACCTTTTGGTGAACTACACACATCACTTTTTTATTAAGAGTGTTTTGTGCAGTTGTACTAAAATGTACACGGGCAACATCTCTACATTTCAGTGTGACTGCACAAAGGGAGATTGGTTTTGCTCTATCCTCCTCATCCAACTCCGAGCCTAATCTTCTCCAACTAGTTAGTCTTAAGAGAGACTACAAAGGTGACCAGCTTCTATTTATGTGTTTATTGTTTCATCAGCAGTCCTCTATTATCGTAATCACACTTAATATCTTTGGAACAGGGACGCTCAGCTCTATTTTAGTGGAACTGCACAAAATGATCGGAATGTTGCATGCTCCAGACAACTACTTTTTTTCCAACATGCCTTGTTGATTTAGACAGAGCTGGGGGGACATTGCTGCCAATGAAAGCATGGATCAATTTTAATTTAACACCTTCTCACAACTCTGTCTTCAGTTCTGATGTAATTATTAGCTCTAATCTGCTAATAATTGACATGCATTAGCAAGGAAGTTAGTTTTTTATTGTTTCTGAAAGAGCATCGATGGCAAGACACGCGAAACAAAAGCTGAAAGCTCACACCATTCTATAGTTTCATGTCGCTGGAAAATTATTTCTATAGTACGTCAATTATGTAAACAAATGATGGAAGCTTGATAGCTTTGCCAGAAGCCTCTTCATCATCCGGGTCCATGTGCCATGCACAAAATTATACTCCTTCGTTCCTAAATATTTGTCTTTTTACAAATTTCAAACGGGCATATTTTAGAGTGTAGATTCACTCATTTTGCTTCGTATGTGTACTCCCTCCGTTCCTAAATATTCTATTCATCTTTCTAGAGATTTCAAAGAGTGACTACATACGGAGCAAAATGAGTGAATCTACACTCTAAAATATGTCTATATACATCCGTATGTGCCAGTCCATTTGAAATCTCTAAAAAGACAAATATTTGAGTAGTCACTTGTTGAAATCTCTAGAAAGACAAATACTCCGGAGTATATTTAAGAACCGAGGGGGTAGTGCAAAACCGCATGGGAGAATCAGCTCGGTCGTTGTGCCGCATTAATAGTGAGTACTACCTCCATCCTGGTTTATTGGTCCCCATTGTATTTTGTGCCAAATTTTGATCATAGATTTAACTAATAAAATGTTCATGCATGTCATAAAAAATTATATCTTTGAAAACTATGTTCAAATATGAATTCAACTGTATAATTTTTCTTGACATGCATTAACATTTTGTTAGTTAAATCTTTGGTCAAACATTGGCACAAAATACAAAGGGGACCAATAAACCAGGACAGAGGTAGTAATGAGCAGTCAAATCATAAGCCCCACCTTTCCCACTGTAAGTTGCTTGGAAGAAGCAACCATCAATACGCTCTTCCTTGAATCCGCTCATACTACTCCATCTGTCACTGTTTATACAGCGCGCTTCAGAAAAAAGGAAAAAAATCTGTGGGACCAAGGCGACTAGCGACCGGCCTAAAAAATAGCCTTGGTAGTTATAGAACGGCGTCTATTACTAGAGGGAATAATGCATACACACATGCATGCAGTGCTTCCACCCCTTGTACACACATGCATGCACTTACTCCACTCCGTAGTAGTACAGTACATGGAGAGACAATTGTGGACTTGATTGCGGTTACCACACCCTAATTAATTGAGCATTAAACCAAATGTGTCATTGAGATAAATGCATCATAATGAAGCGTGCCCTGTAAACTGTGACGGAGGGAGGAGTATTGTGAAGGTGCAAAACCAAGTACGCATATGGCCAGTCGGTCAACACACCTCCTCTTGACATATCACTGACATGTGGGACAGGAGTATGAGCAAACCGATCTCAATTGACGGCAAAGAGCCAACCCGCCGTTCCTTGAGAGAGACGAGGAGCGAGAACACGCAGACAAGCTCGTACGGAGGCCAAGATATATTCGAGCATGGTTTGTTGATCGATATCATTCATTACATGTTGGGCTGCCGTTTTCCACCCTTCTCCGGAATAAACATGTACTTTATCAGAGATATAAAAAATAAGAGTACAGACGCTCCACCATGCGGTTCTAGTAGTAGTACTACTCGTACTACTGCGCTTGGCTCTTCGCCTCTTCGTGAAGTCGAACAATGATGGTACTCCGCATGTTGGGTACTACAGTGTATGCCTCTGACAATCTGACACAGAATGGACTGATGCATGTCCACCGAGGGTAGGTTGCATTAGTCAAAAGGCGTAAACGAGCTTCACCTTGTCCTGCAAGCTTCTCCTCATTCTGCGAGTTGACGGGACACACCAAAAAGTAGTGCTAGTCCATATTCCCTCCTTTCCGGTTAATATGGCTTAATCTTTTTTGCAGGTAAATGAGAGAGCTTTATTCATATATAAGCATTCTTAGGACGATTAGCGAAGACACTGGTCACTAGGAAGCGAGGTACCCCGCAAAAAAAGAAGTAGGAAGCGAGGTGTTTCATCAAGCCAGCTCTCGGCCACATTCAAAGTGCAGCAAGCACGGTTCGCACGAAGATGCGCCGCAAGGTTTGCTGACATGTTTACATGTTGAATAACAAAAAAAGAGGAAATATTACCGAGCGCTACTATTTGTAACAGGATATGAGCTAGAATTAAGCGAGAATTGTGGCGAGTGTTCCATGCAATCAACTTCCATTATCACATGCAAGAACCCTCGAAGAAAACCAAATGTGTTGAAGATTGCTTTATCACATTTTAAAATTATAATAAGAGTGCAGACGCTACCGAATTAACTGTTGCACGTCCACCGCCTGAGCGAGGGAGAGCTTGCAGTAGTCAAAAGTTTCTCCTTGTCCTGCGAGCCACCGCACGCAAGCTTCTCCCGTCCTGCAACCTTCTCCTCGTTCGGCAAGTTGATGGGACATAGCAAAGTAATGCTAGTCCATACTGCCTCCTCTCCGGTTAATATGGCTTAATTTCAAACGAGATAAATACACTGTCTGTCACTGTATATTTGTAAAAATACGATCAGTGGACTTCATAATATGCTCATTACGCTCAATATATATATTTTCGGTGTTTATACGGTCACTAGCTCACCCTGACTGAGTATGTGTTTGCGTGCACGTGTAGGTTGAGCACTTGAGCGTGATCGTGTGTGTTCCGTCGTGTGCTCGGACATGCATGCATTAGGGTGTCGCGCGCGTTTTTGCGTCCATGTGTACGTGTGACTGTTGCATACACGTAGGGGGGGTACGTGTAGGGGCCACTAAGGAGCAGTCAAATCACACAGTAAGTTAGTCGGAAGAAGCAACCATCATTTCACTCTTGAATAACACGTACGCAATATAAGATGGTTGATATGGAGAGAAAAATAAAACCACTATATATACACTAGCAGGAGCCTAAGCTACAAGCCTGCTTGCTTAGGTTGCTCTCTTCACAAGCATAGAACGACGGGCCTGATCCCGCAGCTGGGGGAAGGGAACAATGTTCTGCATAGACACGGTCGACATCGGCGAGGGAGAAAACCCACAGTCGGTGCGTCCCAATCTGGGGTCACCGCGGTATGGGCCGTTGTCGCGTCCCAACCGCCCTTCTAGCTACAGCCCGACGTCCCAGGTAGTCCATCTTCCTTTTGGAGCTGGCTTGCTCCACTGCCGTAGCTCCATCTCCATGTCGATCTTTCTCTACTTCTACCGGCTTCTACTTGTGATGAGTTTATATCTCATGAACTAGTGCCAGCACTATTATTCTAATCACACTTCTTCAATATCTTTGCCATCAGGGATGCTCAGGTTGATTTTAGTGGAACTGCAGAAAAGCATCGTATGATTCGAGGGTGCCAGCCGTCTTTCCTTCGACAGGTTCTACCTGGCTAGGAAATTAAATCATGTTTAGGGTTTATTGTTTAAGTCGTAGTGACCCCATCAGTAGTTTTTCTTTCATACACGCTCTCACAACTTTTTTTCTTTAGTTGTGAAGTAAATATTGGCTATGATCTGTGAATCATTGAGATGCATCAGCATGCGTGTTAGTTTTCCTTTGTATTTGATGGAATGTTGTAACGGGGCAACCTTGGAATAGGAATGAAAATGGAGTGGAAAGTTTCCGTTTTTTCGGAGAAAAAATGGAAACAGAGAGAAACCAACGTTTCGTTTCGTTGGATCGCACCATCGAGCAAAACCAACGTTTAAATCACGTCTGTCATGTTCGTGTCTCACCCTCCTCCACGGCTCGACCCCACACGATCGCTCGGCATGCCACTAACCGCAAACCGAGTATACGATAACTTTCCCGCCTGCTTGTCGATGGATCGCATCATGGAGTAGTAGCACTACTGGAACAGATTGACAAGTTGGGGGAGGACAGCTAGCTATAGCACGGACTCCCAAGAACTTTTTACATGCATGTTGTAGCCGGCTATTGCGACCTTTGAACCGGAGCAGTTGCGTGCACCCGGAAGCGGCACAGGCGACGCTCTCTCGGTCGGCGCACCGCTTCAATGCCGGTGCTAGTGAGAGGTCACGTCCGCTCTGGCCGGGCATGAATGCGGCACTGACCGTTTCGGGCGGGAAGCACGCGCGGGTGATAAAGAGGGTTCGGGTTGGTCAGGACCGGCCGTGGCAGCGTCCGGACGTCCGCAAACAAGAGATGTTGTACGTTAATATTGCTGCGTATATAATTAACAACGTAAATAATGTGCCAGTTGGACAAATATGATTGGAGATGGAGATGGAAATGGAATTTTATGTAAACACAGATATGCATGTCTATGTCTATGTGTGTGTGCGCGACGACTCTCGTGACCTGGAAGCGGGGGCGTGTTTTTGATCGAGTTTTTCTTCTTGGTACGTTAATATTGCTGCATATATAATGTAGGAGCAAGAAACAAAAAAACTAGGACAAAAAAAATAGACCACAAACAGAGTGGACATCAACTTAGATGTGACATAACTATGTAACATCTAGATGTGTCCTAGATAGACCCTTAAAAAATTGTCTGCCAGTTTTCGTTTATTTTTTCCAGGAACACGCGTATTCTATTTAAAACCACTGCTATGGAGAGATTTTTTTACTCCATTATAGCCTCTTGTTTGATAGAGTTCCTCGTGTCTCGCTCTCTCACCCTCTCCATATCAAAACAAGATGACAGTGTCCACTCTATCTCTCTCCTCACCGGTGGTCACAGATCCGGCCGAATCCCGTCCACTGCGGGAGGTGAGGAGGTGCAGCATTGACATTGTCGCCTTCGGCGACGGAGGAAGCCGATGTGCACCGTCCTCTCGGAGCCGGCGCTGGCGTGGCCGAAGATCCTCCACGCCCTTGTTCGCTGCCGTCGTGTGGGCAAATCCCGCCCACCCGCCTAAACGACATCTCGCCCACCTGAGGTATAACTTCTTGTACTAGTCCAGCTCCCCAGGTCGCTGCGTGCGGGGTTTCTTCTATGCGACTACTCCCCAGCTCCCCATGCATAGTAGCTAGGGTTCGTCGACTGGTCCAACATCACCTACTAGTACTATTATAGAGGAAATGCCACTCGAAAAGTTGTCCTGATTTATGCCTCCGTGGAGGTATACGTGTTGTTTCGACAAAAAGTACATGGTGGTTGTGCGATCATTGTCCATATGGTGGTAGTACTATCACTGGTTAAATGAAGAAATGTTTTTTTTCTCGGGTATCCTGGTTTAGTTCCCATCAAGATAATTATGATGCTTCTGTTTGTTGGTGTACTTTTCATTAATTCTTATTGACAATTGAGATGTCGTTGCTAACCCTTTTTTATATTTTTGGAAACAGCGATGCGTGTCTCCATACCCGGGCTTGTCTTCCTCAATTTTAGTGGAGCTGCACAAAATTGGATGGCCATTGTTGTTCCGCCTCACTGTCCTCTGCCACGTGGTTCTTCCTTCCTCGAGCTTGATTTCTGAGAAGAAACAAACCACAGTGAGGATTTGTCGAACTTCATAGGCGCCTCACCCAAACTTGATGCCAAATGGATGATGCATCACCACGATGACCTATCGATGCTCATGGTTGCGCCTCATGGTTGCGTCGGCTCGTGAAGCTGATCGATTTTCAATGAAAAACAAGTTGTCTTCCATCAGTGCTCTTTGCTTGTTACGCACAAAGATGATATCCTTCGTTAGTTCACCTTGGTTGCGTTGGAGACGTAGTCATCTTTCAGTTGGTGCAATTTTATCACACAATTGGCTATGAACCAAATGTTTCCTCGAAGAAGGATCGACGTTGGTACTAAGAGAATAAGTTTTGTATTGATTTCTAAGCCTTCTCACAACTTTGTCTCCAGCTCCCCTGTAATTTTATTTGTCCAACTATTAAGTTTGATTTAAAAAATGGTGTGGACTAAAAACCCGGATGGACGTAGTGGCCCTCCATTTTTATTTACTCCGCATATTAGATTTGACTTAAGTCAAACTTTGTAATACTCTCAAACCTTTCCGATATTTGAAATTAAAATTCTTTATTTGTACACACTCTCACACGTTTCTGATAATTTGGCGCATGTGTGGTTATTCACTTAAGGGAGGGTAGTGTACCACACGTGAAGGACATGAAGTGCGACCAGGACGCATGGGCGTGGATCGTTAGTTCATCGGAAGTAGTACTAGTTTTCTTCACTGTACATTAAATAAAGAGTTTCGTTTCGTACTTACACAATTTAAAACGATTGTTATGGAGAGAATAAGAAAACCACTCCACTATATATTAGTCATCTACACGAGAGTACTATATGGACGCAGCTTCATTGACTTAGTGCACCTGGCTTTGGGTTTATGACAGGTGGGCCCAAAATGTGGCTGGCTCCTGTCATACAGCCAAAAGCACGTGTAGTGAAGGCACCGGAGCTCAGTCTGTACTATAGTAGTATATATATAAGCTGGAGCCTCAGCGCTTGTTCGCTAGGGTTTGCACTCTCCACACTCTCGCCGCACTAAATATATGTATACATGCTAGAGGCTCAGCGTTCATTTGCTAGGGTTTGCTATATTCACAGTCTCTCACCCTCTCTTCACCAGATCTAAACAAGATTGTGTTGGCCTCTTGTCTCTCTCTCCCCCCTCACAGCTGGTGAAGGAGGCGTCTGTATCCCGTCGCACCGGGAAGGGGAGGAGGTGCAGCATTCACTCTATCGCCTTCGGCGAGGGAGGCAATGCACTGCTGGCTGCGTTGTTCTCTTTCACCCAGCGCCTGTGCAGGAGGGCCATCGACCCCTTCTTCCTCGCTGTCATACGTAGTGTGGGCAGCTCCGGCCTCCCACCGCATGCCTTGCCACATCCCGATGACCCTAAGGTATAAGTTTCTTTGAAACCGTCGTTGCTCTAGCTGCATGTGGATCTTTTTCGATCTGTAGTCGAATCTAGGTCTTGGTTCAAAGAGGAAAGAAGGGTGCGGTGGGCTGGAGCAAGAATCTAGGACGTGGTTCAATGACGAAAGGAGGGGCGGAAAGTAGTATAGACTGGCTATCCAGCCGCTTTATTGGTCGAAAAGGGAAAAAAAGGGGGTAACCCAATACACACATCTGTAAGGAACCGATCTCTTTGTTGAAAAGGGAAAGAAACTGGGGGTCGGGTAGTTTGTGCAGGACTAGATTTCCTGCCCTCACATAGGAAAAAGGTTCAAAGTGAACAAATATGGGACCAACGCATATATGCTTCTTGGCTACATACTCTGCATCACCCATTTATACGTGTGGACGCACATGGTGCTGGCATGTCCCATACAACTATTTTGCTGTTGTTAATCTAAGAATGCCGTCGGCAAATTGAAGCAATGCCACTGTTAAAAGTAAATTACATTTTTGAACGAATGTTGTTTCAAGAGAATGTCTCTGTTAATATGAATCAATGCAACCGTTTTAGAAATTCTACTATCCTACTTTGTTTTCCATCCAAGATAAGTTAGATGCTTCTTTCTGTCACCGTTTGTTTCATCCTCCTTTATCGGCAAGTAATTGTTTCCTTTTTTGCCTCTGTTAAAATAGGGGTATCGATTCAACTTGTTGCTATTGCAATATTTTGCTTCGCTACTCGAAACACTTATGTTTTAAGAGTATTTTGTGCAGTTCAACTTGAATGTCACACCGGTGACTTTGCTTAATTTTGGTGGAACTGCACAAAAGGAGATCGAGATTTGTTTCCAGTCTTCGTGGAGAGTTGTTTCAAATCTTGGTCTCATCCACATGATGTGTAGTGTGCTTTGAGATGTTCTGCTACTTGTTTTGGTACTGTTTTAAATAAATGTTGAATTGAAGCTATTGTATTGCTGTCTTTTCCAATTAAGTAGTGAACAAAAATGGGACCAACCCAGACATGATGCTTGTTGCTTTGTTATAAAAAATTCAGCATCACCCCCTTTATAAGCCAGTAATTGATGCCACTCTGAGAATTAACTACTGAATCTTATTTCAAAACTGCAACACTTGTTAGGGATTGGCGGGATTACCATTTTTGTGGCCGCATGTTTCATCCTCCTTTATTAGCCAGTAATTGATTCCTTTTTTGGCCTCTGTTTAAACAGGGATATCTATTCAACTTGTTGCTATTGCGATATTTTGCGTCGCTACGTGAAACACTTTGCTTGATTTTAGTGCAGCTGCACAAAACGAGATTGGATTTCCTATTTGTGTTGGCAGATTCGTATTTTATCTTGTCCGTCTCATGAAAGGTTAGTACAGGCCTTCATCCACATGATTGTGTAGTGTGCTTTGGGATGTTGTACTACTTGTATTGGTACTGTTTTAAATAAATGTTGAATCGAAGCTATTGTATTGCTGTCTTTTCCCATTAAGTAGTGAACAAAAATGGGACCAACCCAGACATGATGCTTGTTTCTTTGTTACAACAAACTCTGCATCACCCCCTTTATAAGTAGATGGAAGCACATACTGTTGTTGCGCCCACTCTCCCCTGGAACTGTTTATGCTTTTCGTTAATCTAATGCCGCTGGTAAAATTGAGCAATGCCACTCTCAGAATTAATTAACTATTGAATCTTAGTTCAAAACTGCAACACTTGTTAGGAATGGTACTATCGTGCTTTGTAGTTCTTTCTACATGTTTAACCAAGGTATTGTTAAGATAATGTCTCTATTAAAATGAATCAGTTGCATTGTTTTAGGAATGGTACTTTTCTGCTTTGTCGTTCTTTATACATGTTGAAACAAAGCATTGTTAAGATAATCTCTCAGTCAATATGAATGAATCACACTAATGGAGAATTGCTACTCTCCTGCTTTGTTTCCCATTAAGATAAAGTAGATCAGTAGATGCTTTTCTTCTGGGAGTACAAGTCATCAACCGTTATTTCTCAGTAATTGTTTCCCTTATACCTATTGTTGCTTACAGGGATATCAAAATTAAAGCTTGGTTTTATTCTGACTTCGATTTTAGTTGAACTGCACAAAAGGAGCCAATGTGTCCAAGGCAAACTGCTGCATTACTGGGTCCAGTTGGTCGTTCCACTTTGCAGAAAGAAGCAGTCACTGTTTGCACTACATTACAGAAGGAATGACCGAGAAGCTTTACAGAGTATTATTAGACACTGGTGACATGACTAGTCTGCAGAGAGCATTGGCAATTTAACAACACATGGAGTGCCCTGGGCAAAAAGTGCCCAAACAAGTACAAGAAGCTACGACAGGACTCCACGATCATTGGCATTACATATTTTGAATGGGAAAAGCTTTTCAAAGTTTAATCATTGATGTTAGCAAGAAGACGTTAGTTTAATATATTGGAATTGGAAAACCTTGTCAAAATTTGTTCATTGATGTTAGCCAGAAGACATGCATTTGATATTTTTGAGTGGGACGCCCTTGTTGTGAGCAGCGTCGAGTGTTTTTTCCTATTCCTATGTTCAGTTTAGAAGTAAATAGTTACTCTGTTGAGATATTCATGTGTTAAGAGTTTGTTCTGAATATTGTCTATGTAATGCCAGGCCTTGTGTTTGATTGCAAAGCTGAGCTTGGAATGTTGTGGCATCGGCATCACGAGCTATTCACCGTGCCTCCTGAGAATGATGCTTCGTATTGTTTTGCATGTCGATCTAATGCCAGTGATTTGCTTGTTAAGAAGATTATCCTCTTCTGTTGTTTCTGTGTTTAAGAAGTTCATCATCTGATGTTTCATTCATAGCCTATACGACAAGTCGGGTAGGTTAGACGTGAAACCATATGATCTTCCGACCAACTCATGATATTAGGCCGTGATTGGATCGTCGTTTTCCAACCAAAACTGCTTGTAAAACTGACGCTTGTAAATAAAAGCAGATGGTCTCGGGCGAAGGCGCTTGGTTGGTCGATTTCGACTAGTAAAATATCGGAAGTACTTCACACAAGATAAAAACGCTGAACGACACTCGGACGATTGCTAATCCAGCCGTTAGCTGATGTTTCAGCCTTGCCCATGGATGGCATGATACGCACGTCGTGCATGTATCGTCTGGTGATGTCGTCCATATAGCAGTGCTCGTAAAATATACACTCGTCTCTCAAATTACACGCGTAACCCGCTAGTTTTACTTACAGACCTCGGCCCCTCGGTTTCATTACGCCTATATTTTACTCATTGTTTCCAATGACGAGTAAATTACATTTGTATGTTAATACAGGTTTGAAATAAACCAGAGCTCCCAAGCGCGGCCTTACCGTTCCATGCCGTCTCAGTTTCTTGAAGGTGCTCATAGGTGTCCGATGATCCTGGCTTCTTGAATAAGGAGCGGGCGTTGTATCAGACCATCCGTAGGGCCCGCAAGGCCCTCTCTGTTGTCCTTCGAGTTTTTGTGCTCGCCGTGGCGCCGAGCATTGTTAACATAGTCAACAAACATGAGGATTCAGGAGATGACTTTATTTTGACTGGATGACACTAGGGACCCACTAGGGCCATAGCTGTACGTACGCAAGTGCCTCCTTATTATGTACAACTATATATTTTTTGCTTTCTCCTGGTTTCCTGACATCACGGTCCCACACCATTGTCAACCTATGTAGTCAATATAAACAAGAGAATTTCACAAGGTGCGGCCGACAGCTGGGACCAAGCAGCTCGAGCAGTATTTGTGTTTTTGAGGCGTGAGCACTGCAAAGTTTTTCTTGGCGATGATTTCGTTGTTGTTCAGAGGAGAGCAGGGTATTAACTGGGTGGGCTGTGGCCCGTCTAGTCCAGGCCAGATATCCAGCCCAGATACTATTTTTTTCAAGATGAAAATGGCTAGCCAAGCTATACGTTTTTTTGAGGAATACCCAGGCAAGGTCAACTTGTTATTTTCCGCCCCGCTGGGCTGCAAATCTTTCCTAGGAGGGATGCATTAGGCTTAACAGGAAAATGGGATTTTAAAAATAATAAATGGGATGTAATTATAAAAACTGGGCAGTAACTATAAAAAAATGCACCAAACACAAAATTAGTTTATAAAATATTATTTATGGATTTTGAAAATCTTAAATTTTCATTGTTTCACGCGCAATGTTTCGTTGGATTTTTACGTAATACAAATTTATATTTAATCTGACTAGAAATTTCGGGATAAAAATATTTCGGATCCCATCAAAATGTGGGAAATTTTATTGGATTCTGTCAACAACGGTTGGTTGAAAATATTAATTGTTGTCCTAGCTAGAAAATGGGTTGTACTTTTAACAAACTGTAAACGGGTTGTTGTAAATTCCATTAGAATTCAAAAATGGGTTGTACATTCTTACAAAACACAAATGGGCTATAAGTTCACTGCCACACACTTGTGGGCCTACTAAGTGACGTGTCCCCTAAAAAAAATAAGTTGACACGTATGCAAGGCTTTGTCAACTTATTATAGTCAACACACGGTTCTAGCAGCAGTGGCCGTTGGATGTCTATCCAATGGATGCCGTGCTTCTTCAATCTCGGATATTCTTAGCTTCGGCCGCCCAAAAAATGACTCCTCCCCCTGACATCTGGGGCGCACCGTTTCGGAGGCTGGCATGTGGGCCTACTAAGTTGGAGCGTACCAAAGGCTTTGTCAACTTATTCAATATAAACGATTCTAGCTTTAGTGACCGTACGATGTCCATCCAACGGTCGTAGTGCTTCTTCAACCTCTGGTCTTCTTGGTCCAGCCGCCCAAAGCAGCGCCGGTCGTGTCGCTTGCTCCTGCCTCCCGTGGCGGGCTGTGCTGCCGCGGAGGCCTCACCGCCCACATACTACTCCCACCGCTGGCCAGGCCATCCCTCCACTCACCCACACCCCCAGTTATTCTGTGGCGACGATAGCCTCACACCGCAGCCGAACCAGTGAACCCTCATACTCCTCTCCGCGCGGGCTTCCACTCCTGCGCCTTCCCCGACTCCGCGTCATCCCCTTCCTAGGCCTCGCTGTCATCCACTGCCCTGGTGCTCTCGGCGCGGTGTGGTCAACGTGGTCAACGACTGACTTCCATCAGAAGAGTACTGTACATGGAGAGGCTGACAGCTAGGTCCACGGCGGCCGCAAGGAAGTGCCTCCTTATTACGCGCAAAATAATTATTCCTCCACCTGACAGCAGGGACCCACCGGACGGGCCACCTTATTTTGTGAAAAAAATGTTTCCCCCCTGACTGCTGGGACCCATCGGACGAGCCACAGTATTTCGCGAAAAAAATGTCCCCCTGCTGTCAGCTTGGACCCACCGGAAGTGCCTCCTTATTACGCACAAAAAAAATGAATACTCCCCCTGCTAGCTGGGACCCACCTTGGTGGGAGGCTGAGTTGTGGGCCTACTAAGTTGACGGGGACGGAGGGCTTTGTCAACTTAGTCAATATGAACGATTCTAGCTCCAGTGATCGTACGATGTCCATCCAACGGCCATAGTGCTTCTTCAACCTCTGGTCTTCTTGCTCCAGCCGCCCAAAGCAACGCCGGTCGTGCCGCCTGCTCTTGCCTCCCGTGGCCGGATGTACTGCCACAGAGGCCTCACCGCCCCCTACTATTCCCACCGCTGGCCAGGCCCTGTGGCGATGGCAGCCTCACACCGCAGCCGAACGAGTGAACCCTCATACTCCTCTCTGCGTGGGCATCCACTGTCGCGTCTTCACCGGCTCCGCGTCGTCCCCTTCCTAGGCCTCGTCGTTGTCCATCGCCCTGGTGCTCTCGGCGCGGCATGGTCAACGTGGTCAAGGAACGACTTCCATCGGACGTGGACTGTACGTGGAGAGGCTGATAGTTGGGTCCATAGCCGCAGCAAGGAAGTGCCTCCTTATTACGCGGACAATAATGATTCCTCCACCTGACAACAGGGACCCACCGGACGGGCCACCGTATTTCGCGAAAAAAATGTTTCCCCGCTGACTACTGGGACCCACCAGCTACACCCTCACACGCAAGGAAGTGCGTCCGGGCAAAAAAAATGATTCGCCCCCTGACTTTTGGGACCCACCAGCTACATCTTCGCACGCAAGAAAGTGCGTCCGGGCAAAAAAACGATTCGCCCCCCTGACTGCTGGGACCCACCAGCTACATCTTCGCACGCAAGGAAGTGCGTCTGAGCAAAAAAAACGATTCTCCCCCTGACTGCTGGGACCCACCAGCTACATCTTCACACGCAAGGAAGTGCGTCCGGGCAAAAAAAACGATTCCCCCCTGACTGCTGGGACCCACCAGCTACATCTTCGCACACAAGGAAGTGCATATGGGCAAAAAAAGATTCGCCGCCCTAACTGCTGGGACCCACCAGCTACATCTTCGCATGCAAGGAAGTGCCTTACAGTCGGGACCCACCTGGTCGAAGCGTACGTAGCGTTGTCATTCTGGTCGCGAACGTGTACGTACATATATACTGGTGGATGTAGAGGCGCGCACGTGTCGTAGTAGAGGCGCGTACGTGTCGTAGTAGAGGCGCGCATGTAGCACGTACATGTACGTACAGCGGCCAGTGTGCAAGAAAGAAAATACGGCCACGTATGTGTACATACGGGCGGGGTCTCGAATGCCTACTCGCGCATATGAACGACCAGGGCTCGTGTGCATGGCTGGGTCGGAACGGAGAAACAGCGTCGTTGTCATGTTCATGGGGAGCCAACCGGCTGGGTCGGAACAGAATACGTGGTCGTGTTCATCGGGAGGGCTTGGACGGAACAGGCGATGGAAACGAGGCCTGGCGTACCGCAAAACGGAGGAAACGGACCTCCTACGTTCGGAACGGGGTCCTGTTGATCGGGAGGGGTCTGGCGTACCACAAAACGGAGGAAACGGACCTCCTACGGTCGAAACGGGGGTCCTGTTGATCGGGAGGGGTCTGGCGTACCACAAAACGGAGGAAACATACCTCCTACGGTCGAAACGGGGGTCCTGTTGATTGGGAGGGGTGTGGCGTACTGCAAAACAGATGAAACGGACTTGTGTTGGAGCGCTACGGTCGAAACGGGGGTCCTGTTCATCGGGAGGGGTGTGGCATACCGCAAAACGGGACTCCACGGGATACTTTTCATCTCCACCGTCGACCTCCTCCGGCCTCCACGGGCTACCATCGACCTCCTCCAGCCTCCACGGGCTCCTGTTCATCCAGCCTCCACCGCGCGCTACTCCACCGGCTACTGTTCAACAACCCCTCCAAGGGCACCCCTCCACCGTCTACTGTTCATCTAGCCCTCCACACCATGGGGTCCTGTTCAACCACCCCTCCACGGGCACCGCTCCACTATCTACTGTTCATCCAGCCATCCATACCATGGGGTCCTGTTCAACCACCCCTCCACGGGCACCCCTCCACCGTCTACTATTCATCCAACCCTCCACACCACGGGGTCCTATTCATCCAGAGGCAACGCCACCGCTCACTGTTCATCCACGCCCCCCCCCCCCCGCAACACTCACTGTTCATCCAATCGATCGGCTTCAGTTAGCAGCAGTAGCAAACGAATCGCTCGATCGGGTTCAGTTAACAGCCATCGATCGATCGCTCGGGTTCAGTAATGCGTAGCCTGCAGTGCAATCGCTCGGGCTCAGTTAGAGCCCAACGCTTCGCTCGGGTTCAGTTAGAGCCAATGCCTCGCACACACGCGCGTACGTGTACGAGAGAAACGCGCATCGCTCGGCCCCCGACCGCCCACTGTAACCGGGAACTCCCCGAAATTTTCCTCGCCCTCGCTTCTACCATGGTTTTTTCCATCATGGACGGCCCAAAGAATTTCATGCAGCTGCGTCTCCGGCCCTCCCAGGACGGAACGCCCATTTTTTGTCATGATTTTTTGTCATAGAAGTAGGAGCCCACCACATCTATGATGATACCAGGTTTTGTCACAATTATCGTCATAGAAGTGTCATATGTATGACAGAAAAAAATTAATTCGGCCCAAAATGTCACGGATGTGTCTTTTTATTGTAGTGTTGGTTACAGCCCCAGTGTTGATTCTTCCAGGTCAATGCAAGGATTATCAAGTGTATTGCGACGCTTATCGTCGAGGACTTGGAGCGGTGCTTATGCAGGAGGGAAGAGTTGTTTCATATGCCTCACGACAGCTTAAACCCCATGAGTTGAACTATGCTACACACGATTTGGAGTTAGTAGTCGTAGTGCATGCGTTGAAGACATGGAGACATTTTCTCATCGGAAACCATTGTGAGGTGTACACGCATCACAAGAGTTTGAAGTATATCTTCACGCAGAAGGAGTTAAATCTCAGGCAGAGGAGATGGTTGGAGCTCATCAATGATTATGATATGAGGTTGCACTATCATCCAGGAAAGGCTAACGTAGTAGCCGATGCATTGAGCCGTAAGAGTCATGCCAATACATGCATGACCGGAGAATTACCCAAGGAGTTAGCAGAGGATCTTCGTGAGCTATGTCTGGAAATAGTTCCGAGAGGCTATGTAGCAACATTAGAAATTTAGTCTACTTTGACGGATAAGATCAGAGAAGCCCAAAAGGCGGACAAGGAGATTGCCGAGATAAAGGAAAGGATGAGCAAAGGATATCTTATGGTTTGAGCACCGCGTATATGTGCCTAATGACCCGGAGGCCAGGAAGTTGATTCTGCAGGAGGCCCATGATTCGCCATATTCGATTCACCCAGGAAATACCAAGATGTATCTGGATTTGAAGGACAATTTTTGGTGGACCGGAATGAAGAAGGATATTGCGGACTATGTAGCAGTTTGTGATGTATGTCAGAGAGTGAAGGTAGATCATCAGAAGGCAGCAAGATTGCTACAGCCATTGCCGATACCCGAATGGAAGTGGGATAAGCTAGGCCTGGATTTTATCACGGGATTACCCAGGACTCGTTCAGGCTATGACTCGATATGGGTTGCAGTCGATCGTTTGCTGAAGGTATCTCATTTCATCCAAGTGAAGACCACTTACACCAGTCCTAAGTTAGCCAAGATATACATGACTAGGATCATATGTCTGCATGGAGTTCCGAGGACCATTGTATCAGATAGAGGAACGTAGTTTACCTCAAATTTCTGGAATTAGTTGGATGAGACTTTGGGTACCAGGCTAGATTTCAGTACAGCCTTTCATCCACAGACAGATGGACAGACTGAGAGAGTCAATCAGATTCTGGAGGACATGTTGAGAGCTTGTGCGCTAGAATATGGATCTAGTTGGGATGACAATTTGCCATATGCAGAGTTCTCCTACAACAACAGTTATCAAGCCAGCTTGAAGATGGCCCCTTCCGAAGCTTTGTATGGAAGGAGGTGCAGAACACCGTTGCTATGGGATGAAGTTGGAGAACGTCAGTTGTTTGGACCAGATTTGATTAAAGAGTCTGAAGAGAAGGTTAAGCTGATTCGTGATAGGCTCAAGGTAGCCTAGTCCAGGTAGAAGAGCTATGTGGATTCTAAACGCAAGGAGATATTTTACGAAGTCGGAGACAGAGTGTATCTTTGTGTGTCCCCACTTCGAGGAGTTAAACATTTTGGAGTTGAGGGAAAGTGAGCACCATGTTTTGTGGGACCATACAAAGTTTTGGATCGTATGGGAGAAGTTTCTTACAAGTTGGAATTGCCAGAAGGATTGTCAGGAGTTCACGATGTGTTCCACATTTCCCAGTTGAAGAAGTGCCACACAGAGATGGCCGATATCCCTCTGAGAGATACAGTGCCGCTGGAAGCAATACAGTTGGATAGCGATTTGACCTACGAGGAGAAACCAATGAAGATTCTTGAGTTTGCCAGCCGAGTCACACGCAGCAAGGTTATCAAGTTCTGCAGAGTTTAGTGGAGCCACCATACCGAGGATGAAGCCACCTGGGAACGAGAGGAAGACCTACGGAAGGACCACCAGCACCTATTTTCTAGCCAACCCGAATCTTGAGGGTGAGATTCATCTTAAGGGGGGTAGGTTTGTATCATCCCAAATTTTCAATTTGGAATGTTATACATTAGATCATCATTGCATATCATATTTTATTGCATTTTTGGTTTATCCTAGAAATTCTACGCAACTCAAGCACCCACAGAGAGAGTTTGGGATTTCGTTATTTTCATATTTGAGTTTTCTCAAATTTTGAAAAGAGGATCATTTGGTTTTAATTATTTTTCTCTTCGAATATTTCTTATATGGAAATAAAATAGAGGGGATAAAATGCCTTTCCCAAAATGAAGAAATGTTGAAGGGAAAATATTAAAATCAAATAAGCACTTTATTCAGAGTTTTATCGCTATTTTATTTGAATTAGGAAAAAATGTGTTTTTCAATATTGCATTAGAGGCCCAAATAAATGTTCACTTTGTCCGCTATATTTTTAGAGGACGGGGAAAATTTATTTCAGGATTTTTGGAGTCTGTTTAGTATTTCTTTTAATCGTTTTTCTGCGCGTCGGAATATTTTAAAAAACGAACCGACTTAGTCGGGCCGTGCCCGACCCGGACTTCTTCGGCCGGCCTTTATAAGGCCCGACCCCAGGACCCCACCAGCCCAAGCTGCCGCCCCCGCTAACCATAACCCTAGCCGCACCGCGCCGCCGCCGCCACTCCCGCGCCGCCGCTGCTGCCGCGCCACCCGCCCCCTGCGACGCCGCCGCCCGCCGCCCGCGATGCCGCCGCCGCCGCTCGCCGTTGCCTCGCCTCCACCGACACGTTTGCCGAGGTAGCTACCAGTTTTATTTTAAAAATCGTTCAGTTTTATTATGAAAACCTAGTTTCGTTTTTTTAGATTAGATCAGTTCGGTTTTCTAGGTCTTAGTTAAATAGCAGACGTTCGTCCGTACATTCGTTTTGATGAATGGTGTTCACCCGTTAGCCGCAGACAGCGAACGTTCGTTCATTAGTCTGTTCGTCAATTTTTCTTTTTCCAGGGTTTTTCCGCGATTATTTTCGATCGCGATTTCTGTCCTGATCTTTGTTTTAGTTCATCTTTTCGCTCGTTTATTGGAATCAGGATATTCAAGCACCTAGATCTTCATCTCGAAGCCCTCTTTCTGTTTAATCAACTTGAACAAGATTTTGGTACTGTAAAATTTGACTTTAGTCCAGATTAGTAAACTGATCTTGTTTCTTTCGTAGTTTGAGTTTTGTTGCTTCGTTTGATTTGATTCTTTTTGCAAACCGGAGTTCTTAAGTTGAACTTTATGGTTAGATCTCTTATTTGAGTTTTACATGTGCTTCTAGTTGAGTGCTTATGTATGTATCTATTTGTTTACGATAGAGTACCCGTAGTGCGAAGCGTGCTACTACGAGTCTCTAGGTTTCACGGATCATCTGCAAGGCAAGTAACACTTTGATCATACCTCTTTACTACCCAGCTTTTATTGCATTAGATCAACCCTCAAACATTGCATGGTTAGGATTTGATTAACATGTGGGTTTTGGGAAGTAGATGATGAGGTAGAACTTATTGTCTTGTTTATTATCAAACCTTGGGGAGTTACTTCTACGTTGTGCTTATATTGCTATGCTATGCTCATAGACGTGGTTTGGGTGAGTGTATCCATGACAGATGTGACTATTGCTAATTAATGGTTAACTTAAGGTGGCTACTTAAATACACATCTGGGTGGATTGCTTGAGGCACCCTGGAGTACCCAGTGGTTGTCAGGGCACCTGGAGAATCCAGTGTTGTCCAAGGATATCCCGGAGTACTCGTGTGATCATCCTACGGGTCCTCCACCTAGGCTCAAAGGGGATCATAAGATTATTCATGCTAGAAACTTCCGTGTGCAGCCACAAGCTATTATGGGCTCTAGCATAGTTGAGTATGTTGCATGACCTCTTTCAGTGGTGGGCTAGCAGATGTAGGGGAAAGTAGGTGTAACTGTCCACCCAGAGTAAAGAGTTATTGTTTCAGAAAGACTGTGTCTCGAATCTCCGACCATGGATGTATTCGAGTCTTGTGGGGAAAAGTGCAAAAACCTCTGCAGAGTGTACAAACTAATCATGCTTAGCCGTGTCCCCGGTTATGGACATCTTGAGTATCTGGTTCTTGGATTATCATGTTGATCTCATCACTCTAAATATAATTTGATTGGGTTTAATGATGATGTTTAATTGGGATTGAGTTGGAGGAACCTTCTCAATCTTTAACAACCACCATGATAGTTAAATAAAATTTATTCCTTTGTTGTAGGGAAAAATTGGCTTTATGAAAAGGTGTAACCATAGAGCTTTCCACCAGCCAAATATGCATGTAGTGATAGCATTCATTCTGTTCATTACTCTATGTGTTACACTGCCAGCATATTCCATGTGCTGACCCGTTCCGGGCTGCAACATTTCATGCTGCAGACTTTTCAGACGACGAGTAAGGTGCCATAGGTTGTTGTCTTTCACTCAGCTATGCCGTTGGAGTTGATGGACTCGCTTTATCTTCCAAGGCTTCCGCTATTATTGATTTTTAGATGGCCTTAAGCCATATTATTGTAATAAGTTCTCTTTTGAAACATTTGATGTAATAAGTGTGTGATTGCTACTCTGTTATAAATCCTCGAGTATTGTGCGTGTCAGCATTACCGATCCAGGGATCACACTGATGCACAAAGATCAGACTGTTTGAGGTTTGGTCACTACATGGACTCCACTTGGTACTGATATTCGGCAAAGTAAAAAACAAGCAAAAACAACAACTAGCACCGGGCACTATGTCAATAGGTTAGTCCCAAAAAATTATATAAAGTTGCTATTAAATGATTGTAAAACATACAAGAATGATAATATAACAACATGGAACAATAAAAAAATTAGATACGTTGGAGACGTATCAGCATCCCCAAGCTTAATTCCTGCCCGTCCTCGAGTAGGTAAATGATAAAAACAAAATTTTTGATGTGGAATTCTGCCTAACATGTTCATCACATAATCGTTTCTTTTGTAGCATGGACATATGGACTTTTATATGATTCAAAGCAATAGTGTAGTTTTGACATGAAGAGTTCAATACTCAAGCATATAAACAAGCAACCATGTCTTTCAAAATATCACCTCTATAGACAGCTATCCCTAGCCCATTATGCTCAATCATTGATTCATTCATGAAACACACTCAAATATTAGCTACATCCAATGCACAAGTATGATCATAGTGCTCCCTAGTTAGTGCTTTATAAGAGAAGATGGAGACTCAAAAAAATTGCATAAAAGTAAACAAATAGGCCCTTCACAGAGGGAAGCAGAGAATTTGTAGAGGTGCCAGAGCTCAAAGCTTAAATTGAGAAATAAAAATATTTTGGGAGGCACACTTTTCCCGTCAACGAAAACGATCGAGTAATGCCCAACACTTTCCATGCTAGATATATCATAGGCGGTTCCCAAACATAAAATAAAGTTTATTCATTTTTCCACCATACTTTCACACTCCACGACTAGCCCTATCCATGGGTGCCGTCCATACCAACACTTTCCAAGAAATTTATTATTTGACAACATAAAGTAAATTTATTTTTCATTTTGGGACTGGGCATCCCAATTACCGCCGTACTATCGTGCAATGACAAGTGAATAAACATTCATCTTGAGAATAACACATCTAGCATGGAAAATATTGGCCACCCCCTGCCGCTTCATGAGTGGTACGGGCACACAAAAAGGAAATTTAATTTGAAAATTAGAGATGGCACATACAAATTTACTTAGAACAACACAAAAATACCGCATATGGGTAGGTATGGTGGACTCATGTGGCAAAAATGGGTTTAAGGATTTTGGATGCACAAGTAGTATTCCCACTTAGTACAAATGGAGGCTAGCAAATAGATTGAGAAGCAACTAACCAAGAAACGAAAATTCCCATAAGCGAGCATTAAGCATAACTAACACCGATTCCACAAGTAGGATGTAATTTTATTGCATAACTATTGACTTTCGTGCTTGCATAGGGAATCACAAACCTTAACACCAATATTCTTACTAAAGCATAATTACTCACCAACATGACTCACATATCACTATCAGCATATCTCAAAACGATTACAAAGAACAAAGTTTATTTTGTCCAATGATCTTCATGAAAGTTTTTATTATATTCCTATTGAATGTCTATCACTTTGGGACTACATTGCAATTGATTTGGACAAGCTCAAATAAATTTAAGTGAAGATGAGAGTATTTCTTCAAAAATATTAAAGCACACTCACATCTCCGTCGTATCTATAATTTATATTGTTCACTATTGCAGGATGCTGCTAACGCGACACTACGATGAGAGACCCTTCAACGAAACTGTGTGTGATGCAATAATCACAAATGGTGGTGTAAAAAAACCTTCAAAAAAGGTGCAAAACATTTGCGATTACGGATGCATCAAACACGGTTCAGATTTTGGTTGCGTGTGTGATTCAGGGCATACGGTTTAGTTCAATTAACTGTCTGTGATGAGGAGGAACAAAAGAAACGGGATTCTAGATGAAGGCGTGTGCGATGTAGAGCATACGGTTCACTCGGTTGAATTGTTTGTGATGAGGAGGAATAACAGAAATGGGCAGCCGAATGAAGGTGTGTGCGATATACGGCATACAGTTCACTCGGATGAAACGTTTGCATTAAGACAAGATAACAGAAACGGTTCAACTTAACAAGATGTGTGTGATACATGACAAACAGATCTGTAATCGGAAATGTGTTGGAAGACCGATAACAACACAGACAGTTCCTGGTTGCAAATGAAATAACTGATTGCCTACATTCAAATTCAAAACATGTGATTTTCAAATTAGGGATTAATTAGGGATTACACTGCACATGGTTTGCCAAAGCAAAACGTCCATGATAGACGTGGAGATCAGACACGTTTCTAGGATCCACTACGTGTGCGATCAATCTCTACTGCACACAATCAGCCAAAAAACGTGTGTGACTAACAACAGCATTACACACAGTTCTTTCTTATTAAATGTTTGTGATAGTCACCTTATCACACACGCTTCACAATTATGGACTATTTGTGATGTTGTGCGCATCACAAACGTTTGGTCATAGAAGAATGCGTGCGATAGGTCGATCATCCGATGTGGGTACGATGGATGAATCGTGTGGGATGTATTCAAGCTTCATATACAGTTTTATAGCAAACACTGTGTGCACTCTTACATCGAATTGCACACAGTCGAGGAAGAGTAAATGTGTGTTATTGTCTACTTCTATAATCGTGAGCTATTTGTGATGGGTCGCACATCGTAAACGTAGCACCATAGAATACCGAGTATGATGGCAATGCGAGCACAAACGAGTAGGGAGTATTGTATATGCATCGAGGATCCCTATCCCCGATGGTTTCTGGTTCATGTGGGAAGGACCCCCCTATCGCAGTCACTCACTTGGCGAAGGTTCAGAACACCGTCACAGAAAGGGGTTAAAACTATTTGTATAGCACCTCGTTGTACCAGTGTATCTTAGTTCTTACTACTTCTTTCATTTTAGGATTCAAACGTCGTTGATGATCAACAACGGGTTTAGCATCAGGTTCCATATTAATCTTGTGCTGACAAAGAGTTGGACTAATGCTGTTGTGGAATAGTCACGATAGATGTCCTAGAGTGAGGACTTAGTTGTGGAGCCATCGCAACTACGTTAACTTAAAGGGGTTAAATGGGACAAAGGACACATGAGTTTATACTGGTCCGGCCCCTTGCTGTGAAGGTAAAGGCCTAATCTAGTTTGACGTGGTATTGCTTATGTCTCGATTACCAGGGAGCGAATCTGCTTGACCTAGCTTTCAATCTATTGTCTCTTGCCCAGAACCACCGCCGGGTCGTCCCTTTATATACACAGGTTGACGCCCAGCGGCTCACGGAGTCCCCGCGGGCTCATAAACAACATGTCCAGCTCGGTGACTATCTATACATGCCTTACAATACAAGTCTTACTCAGATGGAGGTTTACTTCTACGGGCCTTAAGTCGCCTTTTGGGCCTTGGGCCCTTGCCTGTGAACCGCCATCTTCAATATCCTCGTGGGCTTTACATCATGAATCACCATAGGTATAACCCGGCCTCCTCGGTGGGTCATACCTAATAGTTATATCCCCAACATTAGGCCCCAGATTGATTTGAACTTGTTCATGTCAATCTTTAACACTTCGGAAAAATATTCCCTTCTTCATTTGTGCGAGAATTCATAACCCCCCATGACGTCATCTCCTGTAATTGCGGTAACCCGCCTTGATGTCACCTGTCATTAATTTGCACAATATCCGATATACTTTAATGGATCTTTATCTTTAATAGCCGTCCCAAGAATCAAAGCGCCCGAGCAGCTGGCTAACCATGTTTTGGCCTCCTTGTTTTTCGCACCCACCCGTTACCCTTTCCTTATAAATAGGGTCGAGCAGCCTTCTTCTCATTCTCCCCTCTTTCCTTTGTCTTCTTTCTCTCACAACTCTCCTTCCCCTTGAACTCCACCGCCGCCACGAAGCTCATCGTCTGCCTCGTCCTCGGCCTCTGCATCAACCTGATTCGGACCAGAGAATACCGATGCTCCACTGCAGTCTGATCTGCATCTGTAAGTGCTCACCCTCGTATGCCCCAGATCTGCATTAGGGTTTCTGAGTTCTTCGTGTTCTTCATAGTTCTTCGTAGTTCTTCATAGTTCTTCTAGGCAGCCCTTGTTTTAGATCCGAGTATATCTGTTAGGACGTGCGGAACCTATTTCCTTTCCTTTTGCTGTCTCAAAGCCTGCTTCGCACATGCACAGGTTTCACCCTTGTACTAGTTCTTCTGTTGCTGTAATGCTTAAGGTTTTTGATTTATTTTCTTTTTTCACACAACACCAGATCCAAATTCCCTGCTACCATCTATAAAAACTTGTTTGTCCAACACTTAGCAGATTTTAGTCCTGATACATACCAAACTGGTCATGGCGGCTTACACCACCGATTGTAGTTAAATTCAATGCTCAACAGATTTCACCTCTGACAGACATAAAACTGGTCATGGCAGCTTACATAACCCACTGTAACTAGTCATATACCATTAGGTCCTTTTTTAAGCCGCCATTTTGAATATATGTTGTAGTACTTTTCCTTCAGCTTAATTTGAACCGGCAAACTTGTTCTTTTTCTTTTTAGGCTTCTTTCTTCACAATTGCCCCGAAGATAGCCACCTTCTGTAACTGGGTTCCCTCCATCGTCGCCGAGAAAACACTCCAGGACTTCATAACAACCGGTTATTTGCCAAAGAAGACTGTCATGCATTACCGCGCCCCTAAGCCGGAAGAGGAGAAACCTTAGCCAAAGGAGGACGAAGTCATTGTGTTTACTGATCACATGAACCGGGGCTTCTCACCGCCCGGCTCTAAATTCTTCCGAGATGTTCTGCATTTTTTTAATCTTCATCCTCAAGACATCGGACCCAATTCTGTGTCAAACATATGCAATTTCTAAGTTTTCTATGAGGCGTACCTTCAAGAGGAGCCCAATGTAGAGTTGTTCAGAGAATACTTTTATTTGAACCGCCAGAACGAGTACTCAAATGGACCTAGCCTGGAACTTGGTGGAATCTTGATTCAGTGAAGGAGAGATGCTATCTTCCCTTATGCCCGCCTGCCGAGTCATCCCAAGGATTGGAATCAAACATGGTTCTATTGCAAGGATACTTCTCCGGCTGATGAGAACTCACTGCCCGGCTTTCGCACCCTGCATCTAGACTCAAAACATCATCTCCCTGACAAGCTGACAGCCGCTGAATGCAAGAATCTCGCCCCTACCATTGCCAAGGTCAAGGCTCTGTTGGGAAACGGCTTAACTGGCATTGATTTGGTTTGATTCTCGGTTGCATGGCGGGTCATTCCATTGAGTCACCGCACCGGCTTAATGTGCTCTTATACTGGTGGCAAAAAGGATCCACTGCGCCACAACTCTGAGGATTTAACTGATGATGTCATCAAGGAAATGACAAAGTCCCTTCTGCATGAAACCTCAATGGACTGCAGCAAAGTGGGCCTAAGCCCTTTCTACACATCTAATCCGGCGCCAGAAGTAAGCCTTTAAGTTACTTACTTTAACTTAAATACTTTGCTTAACTCAACTTTGATGACTTCTATAGGGTGATGATGACTTTTGGAAGAAATCATATGATCATGAAGCTGCCAAAACGGCTAGAAAAGCCAAGAAAGCCGCCAAGAGAACCGCCAAGAAGAAGGGAAAGAAGACCAATGCTTCTGAGATGCTTGAACTGGATGACACCTCTAAGTAGGATGTAGCCCTTGATTCCCTTGGCTCCTTTTTCAACCATCTTATTGACATTGATTCTCATTAGGATGACACGGGGATCAGTCAAGCAATCGAAGAAGAGGTAACTATCATTTCCTCCAACTCTGAGCCCTTGCCAAGACAGAAAATTCGAAGAGTAATCCGGAAAGTAAGATTTTCACGCCCCTTAGCTCATCTGGATCGTCACTTTCTTTTGAAGCAACATCAGCATGAGAGCTGGTGATAGACTCAGACTAGCAGGGATGAAGAATTATCTTTCGGCTTACCGAACACTTCGAGGAAGCATCGAAATGAGGTCACCCCCAATTTAAAATCTTTTTATCCTTTGGCGGGTCTCATCCGCCAACCACTTAATTCTTCCGACTCAAATTATTAGGAAACATCTCGTTCCTCTTCCGGTGACTCATCTCAGTCTCATCTGCCGGCTTTCAAGACTGCTCCCGGGTAATAAAAATTACTTATCGTTTAATCATTATGATTCTTTATACTTATACTGACCTCTAATGACTCATGCGGTGGAAAGGCCAAGCCCAGCAAGAAGGCAAAAGTGACTGAGCCGGCTGAAGACCCAGAAGTCAATAAGCCGGAGCAGCAAACCCCAGCGCCTCAGATCTCTGTTCCTCAATCATTAGAGATGGTTCTTGACGTTCCACCAGTGACTTCCGACCCTCCTATCGATCAAGCCAGCGATGAACCTTTGAATCCTAAAGCATCCAGTCCAGTTAAGACGATCGATACACAAGATGATGATGTGGTGATCATCAACACCGGCTTTAGAGAGCCGGGAAGACCCACTACCCTGGCCAAGCACTCCGCCAAGGAAGAACACCTTGAACAGCGCAAAGTGAGATTTGATGTCGCCAATTACTCTCAACTGAGCATATGCGAAATATATTCTGGCTTTCTCAGTCAAGTACACAGCAGCCGTGAACTTGAAGTTGACATGGTGAAGCAAATGCACCAAAAATTTGAGGTATGAGCCCCTCCTTCATTTAGTTATGCACATCCTATCAGCCCCCAAGTCTACTATTTATGATGAATATGTTGTAGACTTAGATTTAACCATGAGCATAAATAATACCCTTTGTCAGACTCCTTCAGAATTGAGCTTAAAGCATCCGATTTAAAGTAGATCTGTAGTGACTAACATTGAATCCGTAGCCCCCAAGGGCCGGTTTAATCAGCACGAATGAGCCGGTCCTTTATACTCTTGTGTAGAAAGCAGTACTTACTTATGTAGTTCTCATGACTCGGCTGCGGCCGGTTGCAGCACAACTGGGTCACCATAAAATAGTAATGAGACAAGCAATATGCATTAGCCCCCAAGTGCCAAGTACTTTTGCTCGCAAAGTGCTTGGGACTTATTCACATAAGCCATTGCATGAGTAATTTTTTCGGCAGACATTAGCCACCAAGTGACAAGTGTTATTGCTTGCAAAAGGCTTGGGACTTCATGTTTTTCACTAAATCTGGATTATGATTTTGATCTGGTGTACGTACAGACCACTACTGCTCAACTTCAATCAAAGATGTCTGACCCGAAGTCTCATCTGGAACTGCAAGGATCTGAGACCCGGAAAGCGAACTCAAAGTTCCAATTCAGCATGACTGAAATGGAAAAATTGAAAACCATCTTTGAAGTGGAAAAAAGTGCTTGGCTGAAGAGAATACGGCCTTGACACAGCGGGCTGAGAAGGCGGAGGCGGCTCTCCAGGAAGCAACCACTAAACTTACGGGCTTAAAACGCCATGTGTCTCAGATGGTTTCTGCTATCTTTGGTAAGTCGCCTCACTAGTATCCATTTAAATTTGTTCCTTGATTGATATAAGCCGCCTCTAATCCGTCCATGATTATTATGCAGGCCCCAGGAGCACCAATCTTAACCAAGATATGCTTGTGAAGCTGAAGGCAGTTTATACACTTGTGGAACAGCTTTATACTGGGGCTCAGCATGCATAGGCCACAATTTCTCCATCTAACCAAGCCCCCACTCTCTTAGTTGACGTGTTGCGGAAGCTTTCCATTCTGCCTGAGAAATTTAGCAAGATGAAGCGATCATCTGCAAGAGTCGGAGCTGTGACGGCTTTAAGCCGGGCCAAAGCATGGTTACTGGAGCTAGACCCGGCTGATATATCTACCGCGTACCCAAGATTGAAAGAGGATGGCACCCCGTTTGATAAGATAGACTTTGCCGCCTGCGTGAAGGACAAACGTCCCCTGGCCAATCTTCTTGCTAATGAAATAGACCTGTCCAAATATCAGCCGGTTTATGACTTGGAAAATCAGAAGATGCTGACGCCGTCTTACAAAGTGAAGGATCTAATACCCCCAATCCGTAAGCACACTTTTGCTCCTGAAGTTGACCTGTCTGAGCTTATTGATGATGAGGCTGAATTCCAAGCCTTAAATGGCATTGACCGGTCATCATCAACCTTCCAGGAAGTAGAACAAGATGAAGAAGCGGAGAGGGGTGATCCAGAAGCTTCAAGCCATCAGAGTCAAGAAGATTGATCCATTGGGGGGTTCTTATTTGTGACCTTCTAAAAAACAGTTAATCATTTTGACTCTTTGAGTCATGTAATAGGGTAGCAATAACTTTGCTCTGCCATGCCCTCGTGCACGTTTATGTTGTGCTCAACGCTGTTAAGCCGCCACTTGATAATTATCCTTTTAGACTTATCATTATATTAATTGGTGCAGATGAAAATTTTGAATTATCCTGCACACAAATAGATCACAAGAGCCCTTGGTGGTTTACCGCGGGGCGGGTCATAATACCTCACATATAACCACAGATGTTTAAAACAGTTATAGATAGGGCTGGTTTAACCAGAATTTAGACATAATTATAATAACAATATCATACCTGTGATATTTAATCATACTGCCGGTTTATGATACCTGTGCTGTCAGGGTGATAACCCAAAACTTTAGAAGCCAATACTTCCAAGTACTTGATATCATCATGTATGGGTGACTTATCACCCCACACTAGGTCGGGTTAACAGAGACCATGGTTATGCTTCAAATATGAGTTGTGAGATTATAAAGAAAAAACCGAAAAAACTGTTCAAAAACTCAAACCAAAAAGAGAAAAAAGATGAGGCTATGCTTCGAATACGATTAGGAAGCCAGATAAAAATGTCTATGATTCGAATACGATTAGGAAGCCGGACCAAAAGGTTTAATGGATATGATTCAAATACGATCAGGAAGCCCCCAAGTGGTTTGTGGCATTGCACCGATCAAAGGGGTACCGACAGCTATGATTCGAATACAATCAGGAAGCCCCCTAGTGACCATAATGGTTAATGGCTATGATTCGAATACGATCAGGAAGCCGTACCAAAAGGGTTAACGGCTATGATTCGAATACGATCAGTAAGCCCCCAAGTGATCAAAGTGTTTAACGGCTATGATTCGAATACGATTAGGAAGCCTGACCAAAAGGGTTAACGGCTATGATTCAAATACGATCAGTAAGCCCCCAAGTGATCTTGAAATTATGATGAAAAAGACTCATTATTGAAGATGAAACGACAGAGGCCCTGCTTTATCAGGGATGCCAGATTTATTATAACATCATAATATATACATTGTCAAAATATGTATATCATAAGAGCCGGTGGCTCAAGTGTAGTAAGGTCGAAGATGTGCAATATTCCACGACCGGCGGGTCTCCTCCTCTGACTTGCGTGAGTCCTTGTGCTCTCGAATATCGATAAGGTAGTATGACCCATTGTTCAAGTTCTTGCTGACCACAAAGGGTCCTTCCCAAGGTGGGGATAACTTGTGCATATCAGTTTGATCCTGGATGAGTCGGAGCACCAAATCACCTTCATGAAAGGTTTTGTACTTAACCCAGTGGTTGTGGTAACGGCGCAGATCTTGTTGGTAAATTGCCGAGCGAGCCACCACAAGGTCACGCTCCTCATCTAATAGGTCAAGTGCATCCTGGCGTGCTTGCTCATTATCAGCTTCAACATAAGCCGCCACGCGGGGCGAGTCGTGACGGATGTCACTAGGGAGAACCGCCTATGCTCCGTAAACCATGAAGAAAGGCGTGTAACCAGTAGATCTGTTGGGGGTAGTATTGATACTCCATAGCACTGACGGTAACTCCTCCACCCAACAACCTGACATTCTCTGCAAAGGAACCATAAGCCGGGGCTTGATGCCTCTCAAAATTTCTTGATTGGCTCTTTCGGCTTAACCATTGGATTGAGGATGAGCCATTGATGATACATCAAGTTGAATATGCTCCCATTGACAAAACTCTTTCATAGCACCTTTAGACAGATTAGTGCCATTATCAGTTATGATGCTGTGGGGAAAGCCAAAGCGAAAAATCACCTTTTTGATGAATTGAACCGTTGTTGTTGCGTCACACTTACTGATCGGCTCTACTTCGACCCACTTTGTGAATTTGTCAACCGCCACCAAAAGGTGGGTATTTTTATCCTTGGACCTATTAAAAGGCCCAACCATATCAAGCCCCCAGACTGCAAAGGGCCAAGTAATTGGAATCATCCTCAATTCTTGAGCCGGCACGTGAGCTCACCGTGAAAATTTCTAACAACCATCACATTTACTGACCAAATCCTCTGCATCGGCATGAGCCGTCAGTCAATAAAATCCATGACGAAAAGCTTTGGCCACAAGGGACTTCGAACCGGCATGATGACCAGAATCTCCTTCATGAATCTCACAAAGAATCTCACGGTCTTCCTTGGGAGAAACACAACGCTGAAATGCCCCAGTGACACTGCGATGGTGTAACTCGCCATTGGCAATTGTCATTGACTTAGACCGCCGGGTTATCTGTCTGGCCAAAGTTTCATCCTCATGTAACTCGCCCCGGGTCATATAAGCCAAATATGGTACTGTCCTATCTGGGATAGCGTGAAGAGCTGCCACCAATTGTGCCTCCGGGTCAGGGATAGCCAGATCTTCTTCTGTAGGTAATTTGACAGAAGGGTTATGCAGAATATCCAAAAAAGTGTTAGGTGGCACCGGCTTACGTTGAGAACCTAACCGGCTTAAGGCACCAGTCGCCTCATTTTTCCTGCGATCAATGTGTTCCACTTGATAACACTTGAAGTGTCCAGCAATAGCATCAACTTCGCGGCGATAAGCCGCCATGAGTGGTTCCTAGAATACCATGTGCCTGAGACATGCTGAGCCACCAAGTCTAAATCACCAAAACATCTCACCCGGCTTAAGTTCATCTCATTTGGATATTATTCAAAACAGAGAAGCCACATGGCTCACTTCGATACCCGCCATGTGGCTTCTCTGTTTTGAATAATATCCCCTAAGGAAGCAGAACTAACCACAGTGATGGGATGACCCATAAAATATTTCTTAAGCTTCCGGCTGGCCAGTGTGGATATCTCTGCTTGGATTCGATAAGCGCTTCACTGATATACTAAACCGGCCGTTGAACCGGATATTCCTTGCCTGCTTCCTTGGGTTCCACCACAATAGCTACACTGATATCCCGGGTGTTAGCAGCCATGTATAACAACAATGGCTCCTTATCAATGGGAGCAGCAAGGACTGGCGGCTCAGCTAGCTATTTCTTCAAAGCTTCAAACGCGTCGTTAGCAGCATCACTCCAGACGAAGTTATCTGTTTTCTTTATCATCCGGTATAGTGGTATGGCCTTCTCACTCAACCGGCTTAAGGCAGCAATACAACCTGCCAGATGCTGAACATCATTGATACACGCCGCCTTTGCCAGGGAGGTAATGGCCTTGATCTTCTCCAGGTTAGCCTCAATGCCTCTGTTAGAAACCAGAAAACCCAAAAGCTTGCCTGCTGGTACACAAAAATTGCAATTGGCCAGGTTAAGCATCTTCTTATAGACCCGGAGATTGTCGAAGGTTCCCTTCAAATCATCTATTAAAGTTTCCTTCTCTCTGTATTTCACCACAATATCATCCACATAAGCATGGACATTGCGCCCAATCTGACTGTGAAGACAATTCTGCACACATTGCTGGTAAGTCGCCTAGGCATTCTTGAGCCCAAAAGGCATAGACACATAACAGAAGGCTCCAAAGGGAGTAATAAAGGATGTCTTCTCTTGGTCCTTAACTTCTATCTTGATCTGATGATAACCAGAATAAGCATCAAAAAAACTCAAACGCTCACAATTCGCTGTAGCATTAATGATTTGATCAATATGAGGGAGAGCAAAAGGATCGGTCGGACAAGCCTCGTTTAAGTCTGTGTAATCCACGCACATACGCCAAGTGCCATTCTTTTTAAGAACCAGCACCGGATTAGCCAACCATTCAGAATGAAAAACTTCCACAATGAACCCAACCGCCAAGAGCCGGGCCACTTCTTCACCAATCGCCTTACGCCTCTCCTCATTGAAGCGACAAAGGAATTGCTTGACCGGCTTAAACTTAGGATCAATATTAAGAGTGTGCTCAGTGAGTTCCCTCGGTACACCCGGCATGTCAGAATGTTTCCATGCAAAGATTTCCCGATTCTCACGGATGAACTCGATGAGCGCGCTTTCCTATTTTGGATCTAGGTTAGCACTGATATTGAACTACTTGGATGAGTCGCCAGGAACAAAGTCAACCAGCTTAGTGTCATCTGCCGACTTAAACTTCAGCACCGGATCATGCCCTATAGTTGGCTTTTTCAAAGATGTCATATTCTTTAGATCAACATTGTCTTTGTAAAACTTCAACTCCTCTGTTGCATAGACAGACTCAGCATAAGCAGCATCACCTTCTTCACAATCCAAAGCTATTTTCCTGCTTCCATGCACCGTGATGGTTCCCTTGTAACCTGGCATCTTGAGCTGTAAATAAACATAACACGGCCGCGCCATGAACTTGGCATAAGCTGGACGTCCAAACAGAGCGTGGTACGGGCTCCAGATCTTTACCACTTCAAAGGTTAACTTTTCAGCCCTGGAATCGTGCTCATCTCCGAAGGCCACTTCTAGCTCAATCTTGCCTACTGGGTATGCCGACTTACTAGGCACCACTCCATGGAAAACAGTATTGGACGGCTTAAGATTTTTATCGGTTAACCCCATGTGACGGAAAGTTTCATAATAAAGGATATTAATGTTGGTACCTCCATCCATGAGTACCTTAGTGAACTTGTATCCACCAACTTGAGGTGCCACCACCAAAGCCAAGTGACTCGGGTTATCGACCCTGGGCGGGTGATCCACTCAAATCCACATAATGGGCTGCTCAGACCATCGCAAGTAATGGGGAACTGCCGGCTCAACGGCGTTCACAACCCTCTTGTGGAGCTTTTGGTCCCGCTTGCATAAACTTGTGGTGAAAACGTGATACTGCCCACTATTCAATTGCTTTGGATGACTTTGATATCCAGATCACTGCTACTGCTGACCCCCCTGGCCGGATTGTTGACTGTAACCGCCTTGATTGCCTTGATGATTTTGATGACCCTGGAAGCCGCAATTACAATCGCCACCTCTGTAACCAAGGTCATGAGAATCGCCGCCACCAGAACCTGAGCCGCCACCCGGCCCATGGTGATTTTGGAATGAATTAGAATTTTTAAAAGCCCTCATGATCGTACAATGTTTCTAAAGGTGAATGGATGGCCTCTCCTGTGTACCATGCTTTGGGCAGGGCTCGTTCAGCAACTGCTCAAGAGTGGGACCTGATCCACCTGTCCGAGGAGGCGGCCTCCCCCTATGATGCTGATTATTATTCTGTGTATTGGTATTAGCTACAAAATCTGAGTTACCATCAGCCTTGCGCTTACCATTGCCCCCCTGATTTGCCGGGTTATGTTGCGGCCCCTTGGTGTTGCCACTCTTCTTTCCCGTTCCCGTCTTTTCATCATTAGACTCGGGGTCCTTCGTACCATCATAGTCGGCATATTTAATTAGAGCCGCCATTAGCTGCCCCATATCATTGCAATCGCGCTTGAGCCGCCCTAGCTTCTGCTTAAGAGGCAAAAAACGGCAATTTTTCTCCAACATTAAGACTGCAGAGTCGACATTGATGTTATCAGATGAGTGTATGATAGCCTTGATCCGGCGCACCCAATGGGTCATTGACTCGCCCTCCTCTTGGGCGCAAGAAATAAGTCCACAATCGACATGTGTTGCCTGCATGTATCCTTAAAGTTCTGGATAAACCGGGCCTTTAGCTCAGCCCATGACCCGATGGAATTAGCTGGCAGCCCCTTTAACCAAGTACGGGTCGTCTCATCCAGCATCATGGTGAAGTATTTAGCACACGCAGCATCATTGACCTCCAGCAGTTCCATGGCCATCTCATAACTCTCAATCCATGCCTCAGGGGGGTAAGTCGTCTGTGTAGTTAGGCACCTTGCGAGGTCCTTTGAAATCCTTGGGCAAACGCTCATTACCAGAGCTGGCACCAAACAGGGCACACCTGTAGTTCTAGAGGTCACGCCTGCCTCTAGCGAAGCCGTTGGATAAACCAGAAGGGGTTGGTGAGCCGCCCGCTGAGCCACCTGCTCAGCCTCCTGACGCACTTTGTCCTAACCAACCAAGTCATGAGCTCCATTGCGTGCTGGGTCATGCCCATGTGGCTCGTTACGGCGCGGTTCATTGCTTGAAACAGCCGGTGAGTTCTTGTGTCTGCTATAACTTCGACTCGGGCGAGGGGTTGAATGAATCCTATCTCGACTGTAGGCATATGCATCCTGCTTCACCAATGCAGTTTGAAGAAGCTCTCTAGCCCTTTGTGTCTCAACCGCCGCGGGAGAGTCGCCATCTACTGGGAGAGCCGCCAGTCGTGTTGCCGCAGCGATCATGTTATCCAAAGGGTTGGAATAATGACCCGACGGTATTCGCACATGCTGAGGCGGAATATTATTCAAACAGGGTGGATCCATCACGCGTGGCTAAACCAGCATTCCGGCCCCAGGTGATGCGACCCAGTTTGTCTGTGGCGGGTTACTGGTCCCTACTCCAGGCATGCAAAAGAGGTTTCTCGCCTCATAAACAGGAGGTAGACGAGACTTGTGCCTCCTCCTCATGATTTCAGTTGAGGCATTTTGATCCATCGTAAGACGGAAAGCCTCTGACTGAATCCGCTGGGCCTGAGCATCCAAGGCAGCCCGCTCTGCGGCTATCCTGACGTCCTCTTCTACCAGGTATTCCTTGGCTAGAGCCGCCTCATCATGCAACTTTTCAATCTCCGTGTTATGCTGAGCTTGATTCACCGGGTTGACCTCTGCTCTCAACAGATCTGTCAGTTTATCCATTAAATCCGTCAAAACCTGAGCCGCCGGGCGCACAAGGCCTCCTGCCTCGGCCGTTGTTGCTGCTGCTGACCCAAAGATCATTGCCGCTGCAGTTGAAGAGTTCTGACCAGGCTGTGTACCGGCCATGAAGATCACGACCCTGTTCGGCGGCTCATAGGGGTCCGGAATACTGTCACCATCAAAACAGCCCCAAGCCAGACATCTTACAGTTGATACAATGAAGTAGTCTCGCCTGTGGACGACTCGCCGTCAGAATAGATGGCCGTCTCACCGCCAGACATAGATCCTTCATCAAATTCTGCTCTGTGGATGAATCCCTCGAAGGCACGTTTCATGGCGGGCTGAGCTCAGGCAGGTCTCGCACGCTGATCCGTCTCGATGATGTCAGTGCAGATGTTTGGCTCAGGGACCGGCTCGCCGATCTTGCCGATGAAGACGTGGATTCCGCCGAAGGGGACCCGGTACCCATACTCGATTAAGCCGACCTCAGGGCCCCAGCCTGCATCGTCGATGTAGAGCTTGCAATGACAACTCTTGGTCATCCGGCCCATGGCGTGTCCCTTGATCCCTTCGAAGCTGCCCTTTAAGAACTCGAAACCACCATGCGCTGGCCGCACGGTGGGTGCCAACTGTCGGTGTCACATCCCTAGTTCTGGTCTGCCTAGTGCTAGCATCTGGTGTTCCATCATGTTTAAATTTCCCAGAAAGTTGAAATGAGGTTAGCTGAAACCCTCAGAAATCATTCTCTGAAATGATCAAGTTAAAAATTATGTCCAAGAAAATGTTCATTTTAATCCCTGAAAAATATTGGTAAGAGGTAAAATTCAAACCAATATTTTTAGAGCATTAATAGTATTTAATTGGGCTTTGGAAGTTAAATCATAATGTAATTGAATTGGCTTTATTTCTGATATAAAAGAAATACATGCACAATAATTTTGGAAATTATTGTGGGGCTCTAGAGTAATATCTCTAATCCATAAAATAATTTCCAGAAGCAAATAAAATGGTTTAGTGCTTGTACCAAATCAAAACAGACAAAAGAAAATAGGAAAAGATAAACAAAATGGAAATCAGAGACAGAGAGAACTACCAGGGGCCAACTTACCTGGCCTTCCAGCCCACTTGGTGGCCCAGCCAACTGGCCCAGCCCACCTGGGCGTCCCCTGTCATCTTCCGCCTCTGCCAGGAGGACGAGCGCGTGTGTTCCCCGCGCGCGCGCACGCACTGCGGCCACCTCCTCCCTCCATGCCTGCCTGGTTCCTCCTGGATGACTCTAGATGAGCGCCACACAGCCCCTCGACCCTCTCTCACTCTCCCTGGATCCCTCTTTCTCTTCTGCTCTCTCCTGTAGCACCACCGACATGCCACCATCACCGCCGACGCCGATTGCCGCAGCCACCATGCTCCCCTCGCCTCACCAACGCGCCAAGAAGCCCCGTCTCGTCCCCCTCTTCCTCCTCACCAAGACAGAAGGCGCCGGAAGCCTTGGATGCCGCCAGCTCCGCCGTTCCCCTCCTCGGCCACCGACGATCGCCGTTGTCGATATGCCATCGTCTCCGCCTCCCCGAGCTCGCTGAGACCGTCTCTGACCCCGCTATGAACTCTGCCTTCTTCTCCCCAGCTCTTCGCACCCGTACGCACCCTCTAGCCGCCCTAGTCACCGGAGCCGTGAGCTCCCCGCCGCTGTGCCATGTCGTTGACGTGGCCACAGTCACCCCCGCCCATTTTTGAGCGTGCCGCCATGCTCACCGAGCTCCCAGGAGCCGAGCACACTCACCAGCTCCTCCTCCTGTGCACCATAGCGCCGAACCCAACCCCGTCCGAACTCCGGCAGCCGCCGCGAGCTCCGTTCCGGCGAGCTCCGGCGCCCCCGCGGCCACCCACCTGCTCCTCTGGATGTGGGAGAGCACGGGCTACGTCCCGATGGTCTTCGCGTGTCCCGCCGCTGCCTGTAGCTCAAGTCCGGCGAGCCTCCGCCGTTGTTTTGGTCGCCGCCAGCCGAACCCCGGCGACAGCCGACATGGCGTGTCATTAGGGCCTAAGCCCCTTTTAATCACCCACTTGAGCCGCTGCCACATGGGCCCATGCGCCTGTTTAGGTTAGACTAATTTTCTGTTTAGATTAGTGATAAACCTGTGGCCCCACGTGCTGGCTTTGACTTTGACCTAGTCAGCGTTGACTGGGCCCACCTGTCTGTGACACTAACCAGCCCTGAGTCACTGACATGCGGGACCCACGCGTCAGGTTTGACCTGGACTGGTTCTGTTGACCTGCTGAGGTTAGCATGACGTGGTGCTGACGCAGTAGTTATTTTTTGGAACTTTAAATAAGTCAGAAATGATTTATGAATTTCAGAAAATATCCCAAACTTCTAAAATTCATAGAAATTTAACCATAGCTCCAAACGAAACAGTTATATATGAAAAATGATCAGAAAAATCCAATCTATCCATCTGCACTGGTTTCATGCATGATAAAGCAACTTAAACCTGGTGTTTATATCAAAACATGATAAGGCACTATTTAAATTCATAATTTGAGTTTGGGATTGAACCTTTGGTTCAAAATGACCCAAATCCATCTGGTTGTAGTTGCACTAGGCCAACGCACTCATATTGCCATGTCACGAGCATGCATCATATTGTGCATTGCATTCATTGTGTTCCATTCTCAGTTGCCGGTAATTACCCCCTCTCGATAGACGCGTTTCGACGATGTGATCAATGACACCAATGAAAAACTATACTATCTTTAGAAGTGCCAGGCGAGCAAAACCCCCTTGTTCATTCCGAAACAATCCCACTCTCTTGCTCCTGCTCTCTTTTACTGCATTAGGACAACAACGATTTAACTGTTACATGTTACGGTAGTTGAACCCCTTTCCTCTGCATGACCTGTCATTGGCACAATAAATAGATGAAACCCACTAGCATGAGTAGGAGTTGTTTGAGCCCTGGTGTGCCTACTCATTCATGCTTGTTTGTCATGTCTGCTATTGCTTAGAGTTGTGTCAGGTCTGATTCATCAGGGATGAATTTGAATGTGGTGAGCACGTCCTGCTGTTGAGAGCTAAGTGTGTGAACACGATTTGGTAAAGGTAGCTTTGAGAGGCCATGTAGGAGTACATGGTGGGTTGTCTCATTGAAACCGTCCTCAGGAACTTAGTTATGTGTTTGTGATCCATGAACAGTTACTACCACACATTGGGTTCCGGTAACTCGATCCCTCTCGACTTATTAATCAACTCAATCTCTGTCCAGGAGTTGCAACTAGTTTCTGGTGTTTGTAGGTAGTGTTAGTAGTCTACCAAGTGGCACCCAGTACAAGTGCGCTTGGGATAGACTAGGCACAGTGGCCCGGTGTACCAAGTGGCACCCGGATGGTGGGCTTGGGAACTCTGCACACATCGTTTGGGGCCGTGAGCGACACCCCGGCTGGATCTCCTTGAGGATGGAACCCGAATAGGCGATAAACCTGGACGAGCGACTTGTGTGGTTAGTCAGGTCGTGGCAGACACCCTCGCCAGGCTTCCGCTTGAAGGTTGCCGAGATACATGACGTGTACATGGCGGTAAGTGGCGAGAGCGTGTGTGAAGAAGTACACCCCTGCAGGGTTAACATTATCTATTCGAATAGCCGTGTCCGCGGTAAAGGACTTCCGGGTTGCCTGTATAGTTCATAGACAAGTGAAAGTGGATACTCGAAAATGTGCAAGATAAGCGTGAGTGCTATGGATGGCGTTCTCGTAGGGAGACGAGAGCGGATCCATAGTGGTGTATTGGTTTGAGAATATGTGGACTCATGTGCGCTACCTCAAAAGAGTTACATTGTAGTCATAGTTCAGGATAGCCACCGAGTCAAAGCTGGCTTGCTGCAGTTAAACCCCACCATCCCTTTGTTGATAATGATGCATATGTAGTTAGATCTGATGTAAGTCTTGCTGGGTACATTTGTACTCACGTTTGCCTATTTTCTGTTTTCCAGAGAGACTTCCCTCTCACTAGTAGTTTCGTGTGGACTTCAACATTTAGCTTGTTACCTCAGCTACGATCTTGTGCCCTCGGCAGGATCTTGTAGATAGTTAGGCTTCTCAGCCTTTTTCCCTTTATAGTGGTCTGTACTCAGACATGTTAAGCTTCCGCATGTGTTTTGACTTGTATGCTCTGAATGCTGGGTCATGAGAACCATGTTTGTAATATCTTGCTCCTCGGAGCCTATTGAATAAATACTTGAGTTGTAGAGTCATGTTGTGATGCCATGTTGTATTTGCACATATCGAGCATATTGTGTGTATGTTATTGAAATGCTTGGTATGTGTGGGATCTGACTATCTAGTTGTTTATCCTTGGTAGCCTCTCTTACCGAGAAATGTCTCATAGTGCTTCCACTGAGCCTTGGTAGCTTGCTACTACTCCGGAACACTTAGGCTGGCCGGCATGTGTCCTTCTTCGTTCATGTGTCTGTCCCTTCAGAGAAATGTCACGCGGTGTCTACCGGAGTCCTGTTAGCCTACTACAGCCTGGTTTACCGGAGTCCTGCTAGCCCAGCTGCTACGGCCCGAATTCACTCGCTAATGACCGACACGATCGTTGCTGGGTCATGTATGCATGTCCCTATAAGTTAGTGCCACTTTGGGTTCACGACTAGCCATGTCAGCCCGGACTCCTTGTCATATGGATGCTAGCGACACTATCATAAATGTGTGCCAAAAGGCGCAAACGGTCCCGGGCCTGGTAAGGCGACATCCGTGGGAATACCGTGTGTGATGCCGCAAAGTGATATGAGGTGTTACATGCTAGATCGGTGTGGCATTGATTCGGGGTCCTCACAGCTTTGGTATCAGACCCTGACTGCCTGTAGGATTACCAAGCCAAACTGGTCGAAGTTGAGTCTAGAAATTCTTTAGTTATGTAAGGGAATTGATTGTGGGATGGAACTTAAGGCTCTTTTTACTCCTTATACCTTATGGCCTTCTGATCCGAGTCATCTTATCTTTCCTACGGGGTCAAGAAACTAGGCTTTCTCTTCTTTCTATCAGGATCACGTGTTACTAATCCGTAGACTTATAGGATTGTTGGATATAAGCCCAAGTTCAGTTCCTACTACCTCCACGTGTTGATAGCTGATCTCGAAACCTTAATATTATAATGTTCGAGTGGTTATGCCACCATTTTGCAGGATGTCTTAAATCTTTTTGAGCATTTACAGCCATTATGCTGTCCGAGTCATCCCAGGTTTGTAAATAGCCTGATGCATTTGCAAATCCCTTCCTCATGTTTACGATGTCCCTTTGGGCCAGATTAACCACACTAATCAGTAAATTGAGGTACTCTATTGCCTCGACGTATATGTAGGAGCTGTTATTACGACCCTAGGTGTCTTAGAGAATCACCTAGTAATCTAGCTATGCTTTGTGTTCCCAGTGTGATGATTCTGGCCACCATTCTCAAAAGCATCCTGTGATGCCACTTAGTAGTAGGTATCCTACTCCTAGGTTTTTGAACCCGAGATTCACTCTACCTACTTCATGTTGATAGTGTTTGCTAGCTCCTTAGGTTATTAGTAACCTTTGTGATAGTCCTCGAGGTTCGTGGTATATCCTTCTTCCAAGTACCATGAACTGCTTATGGCAGAAGTTCTTTGAACCAAAAGATCACAACCAGAGTGATCTCGATGAGTTCTCCGTTCTATATTATGACTCTGCCAGTCCTATCTCTCTACATGGATTATCCGGAAGAAACATGTTGAACTTGGTTCGACATACTAATCAATGCATCCACAACTCAGAAAGTTATATATTCCTTGGGTTGTCCATCTTTAGTTGTTTTCTGGCCCTCGTCTATCAATTGATAGTCAAGAGTAGTCGTGCATTCATGTTTATCGATGCCTATTATTCTTGTGTTCCGTCAAGCCATTCTATTCCACAATGACTAGGAAAAATGAACTCCAGTACCTCATCCATATCTAGGATTGGGTCAAAGTAGTCATACTCCGCAGATCAAAATACTAATCCAGTTTTTGTTCTATTCCACCTTGGAGTGTTACCATCTTTATATCAAGAATATCATGGGAATTGTACACCCTCCTATGAACACTTGATACAGTGATACTTATCGCCCTCATTAGTCATTTCTCGGCTCCCGTGTTGTTGCAACCGGAATGCCGACAGATGAACTATGATGTGTGAAATCAATACTCCTAGCAACCCCGTTGCCTAGTAGTTAAAGGGCAATAACCTCATTCTAGCGTGTTGGTTATTGAATCATCACCATAAGGTTTATTGTGCTACCTAGTCCCTATTTCTGGTGCACTCTTTGGTCGGTGAGTTAGGATTTTGTCAATCCCTCACTCATTTGATCATATCGTTTTGCCCTGAGAAGCAAGGTTGTTCTCGAGCTTAGTAACATATCCGTGGTTCGTGATTTTCTGAATATCATCTCGGAAGTACCACCAGGTCGTCACCTGACCGCTATGTTGAGTTCGTGATCAAATTGGTTTATCCCTGTAAACCACCCTTTCTCCAAGAATCTGTGTCGGATACCCCAAGCTAGTTGGTTAAGCTAAACAACAACTTGGAGAGTTGGAAGATAAAAGCTTGTCCGACTTAGTTCTTTTCCAAAGGGATATCTTGTGTTTGTGTGTTTGTTATAGAAAGATGATTTCTTCATCGATTGGTCTCGTGATCAGTTGTTGAACCTATCGTCTTTCCCAAACCTTGATTTGAGTGTGGGTCATCGTCAAATCAAGTTAGAACCAACGATATTCATAATGTTGTCTTACTCGTGGTTGATTCCTCGAGCATACACCATTCCATCTTTTGGTCTGACCAATACTATCACATTGTTCACATAATGGTGGAAGTCCAGTGATATGGAAATTCCGATGAGTTGCTGTTGAGCCCATCAGTGGCATTTTGTCTCCTCCATGATTCATGTTGAACATCAACCTAGTGTTGGAAACTTTGTAAGCAATGCCTTCGTGTTCCGTTCATGAAGCTTATGCTTGGATGGAAGAAGTCACTTCTCTAAGTTCACGTGCATTTGATGCAAGTTGCCGCCATAATTTGAGAAAGTTTGATTTTATTTCCTCTGGAATCATCGCAAGTCAGTTATGCATGTGTGAATGTATTATATGGTTTGGTAGATTAATTACCTCCACTCCATTGTATGCCCTAGCACACCAAGCCACTGATTGATTTGTTCAAGAAAAGGGAGTCTCATGTGCTAATCCTAGGTCATGCACAAGAACTCAATATCCTCAATGATGGTTCCCCACCTGAACTCGGTAGTGTTTTTATTATAAGACTACTATGTGGTCATGCTTGTCTGGGACAGCATGTTCACATGTGTGTAGCAGAACCAGCTCATGTTTTGGAGCTTGCTACCGCATTCAGTTTCCCAAGAATCTCGCAACGTTATCTCGTCGGTTTGTGTTGCAAACTTTCATTTTTTTTCTAGACTTGATGAGTCTGAAATGTCCTGACCCCAACCAGATCTGAATCTCAGGCAGATATGATGGTTGGAATGTTTCCCAAGAACTATAATAATGGTCTCTCTATAACCCAGTAAAGTGGATGTCGTGGCCAACACACCTAGCCGGAAGACCTATTATTGTAGTATCCCGATTGAGGAAGTTGGCCACCTCCCCGTAAGGATTTCGTAGGATTTACTTCCGTAATTGTTCCTTATGGATTCTTGAGCTCCTGAAGTCCGACCTTTTACCTGATGTTCAAGATACCAAACCATATCTATAAATGGGTTACGCTAGTACATCAAGGAGAACATTAGAAGCGGAGTGCTAAATGTTTCTCGGTCAATCATCTAGATTTTGTTCCCTTGGCCTCGCTAAGGTGAAATCTGAGAAAGTGTTATCTTCCTACGCATCTGCATCCTCCACTAATATTCATCATGGTAGTATGTTGTGTTGCCGGGATCCTTGTCACGACCTTGATGAATATGGAAATGCTCAGGTTCTTGAGAGCACGCTCAGCCACTGGGTTATATCCTCGGTAAAAATCGAATGTGCCTTCCATTGCCGAGTTGTCTCAAAACCCTAGCTCTCTTTTCAAACTAGGTATGCCATACTCCTTCAATCGGTCGTTCGTAAATTTCCCCAGGCTAGTATAGAGAGTCTCAATGATCTCTATATCAAAACTAATTCTTTTTTCCACTTAAGGTAATAATTCTACGAGTCATTTTTCCTGAGGTGCCCCGTTATGGTATCATGGCAACTCAACTCGTTGCTACATTGACAATCATTCACCACCTTCTTAAGTGTGGAATTGTTGTCTACCTAGTGAACCTTCGTCATCTAGTAGCTTTCCTCGTTCCAGATGTGTGTTTTATGCCTCAACTCAAGAGATGTTCTTACGTCTCACTCCATGAGATGATCTTGAGTGCGCGATCTTCGAGGAGATCATTTTCTGTAGAGTCTCCATCTATCGTCATCGTGTTGTATGAAGATCTCAAAAGCAAGAACGTCAAGATCAGTTTGAGGCAATGATTCAACATCTTCGAGAAGAGCTATTGGATCATGAAGACCGTGTTAGCTCGCGACCCCTCTGACTTCTTACCTCACGTCTTGAATCTCGGGATGAGATTCTTGTTTAGTGGGGGTGAGTTGTCACATCCCTAGTTCTGGTCTGCCTAGTGCTAGCATCTGGTGTTGCATCATGTTTAAATTTCCCAGAAAGTTGAAATGAGGTTAGCTAAAACCCTCAGAAATCATTCTCTGAAATGATCAAGTTACAAATTTCTTCCGTTATGTCCAAGAAAATGTTCATTTTAATCCCTGAAAAATATTGGTAAGAGGTAAAATTCAAACCAATATTTTTAGAGCATTAATAGTATTTAATTGGGCTTTGGAAGTTAAATCATAATGTAATTGAATTGGCTTTATTTCTGATATAAAAGAAATACATGCCCAATAATTTTGGAAATTATTGTGGGGCTCTAGAGTAATATCTCTGATCCATACAATAATTTACAGAAGCAAATAAAATGGTTTAGTGCTTGTACTAAATCAAAACAGACAAAAGAAAATAGGCAAAGATAAACAAAATGGAAATCAGAGAGAGAGATAGAACTACCAGGGCCAACTTACCTAGCCTTACAGCCCACTTGGTGGCCCAGCCAATTGGCCCGGCCCACCTGGGCGTCCCCTGTCATCTTCCTCCTTTGCCAGGAGGACAAGGGCATGTGTTCCCCGCACGCGCGCACGCACTGCGGCCACATCCTCCCTCCCTGCCTGCCTGGTTCCTCTTGGACGGCTCTAGACGAGCGCCATGCAGCCCCTTGACCCTCTCTCACTCTCCCTGGATCCCTCCTTCTCCTCTGCTCTCTCCCGCAGCACCACCGACACGCCACCATCACCGCCGACGCCGATTGCCGCAGCCATTGTGCTCCCCTCGCCTCACCGACGCGCCAAGAAGCCCCGTCTTGTCCCCCTCTTCCTTCTCACCAAGACAGAAGGCGCCGGAAGCCTTGGATGCCGCCAGCTCCGCCGTTCCCCTCCTCGGCCACCGAGGATTGCCGCCGTCGATATGACGCCGTCTTCGCCTCCCCGAGCTCGCTGAGACCGCCTCCGACCCCGCTATGAGCTCCGCCTTCTTCTCCCCTACTCCCCGTACCCGTACGCACCCTCTAGCCGCCCTGGTCACCGGAGCCGTGAGCTCCCCGCCGCTGTGCCATGTCATTGTCATGGCCACAGTAACCCCCGCCCGTTTTTTAGCGTGCCGCCGTGCTCACCGAGCTCCCAAGAGCTGAGCACACTAACCAGCTCCTCCTCCTGTGCACTGTAGCGCCGAACCCAACCCCATCCGAACTTCGGCCGCTGCCGCGAGCTCCGTTCCAGCGAGCTCAGGCGCCCCTGCAGCCACCCACCTACTCCTCTGGATGCGGGAGAGCACGGGATACATCCCGGTGGTCTCTGCGTGTCCAGCCGCCGCCTGTAGCTCAAGTCCAGTGAACCTCTGCCATTGTTTTCGTCGCCGCCGGCCGAACCCCGGCGACAGTCGACGTGGCGCGTCATTAGGGCCTAAACCCCCTATTAATCACCCACTTGAGCCACTGCCACGTGGGCCCATGCGCCTGGTTAGGTTAGACTAATTTTCTGTTTAGATTAGTGATAACCCTATGGCCCCACGTGCTGGCTTTGACTTTGACCTAGTCAGCATTGACTGGGCCCACCTGTCTGTGACACTAACCAGCCCTGAGTCACTGACATGCGGGACCCACGCGTCAGGTTTGACCTGGACAGGTGCTGTTGACCTGTTGAGGTCAGCATGACGTGGTGCTGACGCAGTAGTTATTTTATGGAATTTTAAATAAATCAGAAATGATTTATAAATTTTAGAAAATATCCGAAACTTCTAAAATTCATAGAAACTCAACCGTAGCTCCAAATGAAACAAGTTATATATGAAAAATGATCAGAAAAATCCAATCTATCCATATGCACTAGTTTCATGCATGATAAAGCAACTTAAACCTACTGTTTATATCAAAACATGATAAGGCACTATTTAAATTCATAATTTGAGTTTGTGATTGAACCTTTGGTTCAAAATGACCCAAATCCATCTGGTTGTAGTTGCAGTAGGCCAACGCACTCATATTGCCATGTCATGAGCATGCATCATATTGTGCATTGCATTGATTGTGTTTCTTTCTCAGTTGTCGGTAATTGCCCCCTCTCGATAGACGCGTTTTGACGATGTGATCAATGACACCAATGAAGAACTATACTATCTTCAAAAGTGCCAGGCAAGCAAAACCCCCTTGTTCATTCCGACACAATCCCACTCTCTCGCTCCTGCTCTCTTTTACTACATTAGGACAACAACGATTCAACTGTTACATGTTGTGGTAGTTGAACCCCTTTCCTCTGCATGACCTGTCATTGCCACAGTAAATAGATGAAACCCACTAGCATGAGTAGGAGTTGTTTGAGCCCTGATATGCCTACTCATTCATGCTTGTTTGTCATGCCTGCTATTGCTTAGAGTTGTGTCAGGTATGATTCATCGGGGATGAATTGGAATGTGGTGAACATGTCCTACTGTTGAGAGCTAAGTGTGTGAACACGATTTGGTAAAGGTAGCGATGAGAGGCCATGTAGGAGTACATGGTAGGTTGTCTCATTGAAACCATCCTCAGGAACTGAGTTCTGTGTTTGTGATCCATGAACAGTTACTACCACACATTGGGTTCCGGTAACTCAACCCCTCTTGACTTATTAATCAACTCGATCTCTGTCCAGGAGTTGCAACTAGTTTCTGGTGTTTGTAGGTAGTGTTAGTAGTCTACCAAGTGCCAACCGGTACAGGTGGGCTTGGGATAGACTAGGCACAGTGGCCCGGTGTACCAAGTGGCACCCGGATGGTCGGCTTGGGAACCCTGCACACATCGTTTGGGGCCATGAGCGACACCCCGGCCGGATCTCCTTGCGGATGGAACCCGAATAGGCGATAAACCTGGACGAGAGACTTGTGTGGTTAGTCAGGTCGTGGCCGACACCCTCGCCAGGCTTCCGCTTGAAGGTTGCCGAGATACATGATGTGTACATGGCGGTAAGTGGTGAGAGCGTGTGTGAAGAAGTACACCCCTGCAGGGTTAACATTATCTATTCGAATAGCCGTGTCCGCGGTAAAGGACTTCTGGGTTTCCTGTACAGTTCATAGACAAGTGAAAGTGGATACACTAAAATGCGCAAGATAAGCGTGAGTGCTATGGATGTCGTTCTCGTAGGGAGACGGGAGCGGATCCATATTGGTGTATTGGTTGGAGAATATGTGGACTCGTGTGCGCCACCTCAAAAGAGTTACATTGCAGTCGTAGTTTCGGATAGCCACCGAGTCAAAGCTGGCTTGCTGCAGTTAAACCCCACCACCCCTTTGTTGATAATGACGCATATGTAGTTAGATATGATGTAAGTCTTGCTGGGTACATTTGTACTCACGTTTTCCTATTTTACATTTTGCAGAGAGACTTCCCTCTCATTAGTAGTTCCGCGTGGACTTTGACATTTAGCTTGTTACCTCAGCTACGATCTTGTGCCCTCGGCAGGATCTGGTAGATAGTCAGGCTTCTCAACCTTTTTTCCTTTATAGTGGTCTGTACTCAGACATGTTAAGCTTCCTCATGTGCTTTGATTTGTATGCTCTGAATGCTGGGTCATGAGACCCATGTTTGTAATATCTCGCTCCTCGGAGCCTATTGAATAAATACTTGAGTTGTAGAGTCATGTTGTGATGCCATGTTGTATTTGCACATATCGAGCATATTGTGTGTATGTTATTCAAATGCTTGGTATGTGTGGGATCTGACTATCTAGTTGTTTATCCTTGGTAGCCTCTCTTACCGGGAAATGTCTCCTAGTGCTTCCACTAAGCCTTGGTAGCTTGCTACTGCTCCGGAACACTTAGGTTGGCCGGCATGTGTCCTTCTTCGTTCCTGTGTCTGTCCCTTTGGAGAAATGTCACGCGGTGTCTAGCGGAGTCCTGTTAGCCTGCTACAGCCCGGTTTACCGGAGTCTTGCTAGCCCAGCTACTACAACCCGGATTCACTCGTTGATGACCAACACGATCGTTGCTGGGTCATATATGTCTATCCCTGTAAGTTAGTGCCATTTGGCTTCACGACTAGCTATGTCATCCCGGACTCCTTGTCATATGGATGCTAGCGACACTATCATATACGTCTGCCAAAAGGCTCAAACGGTCTTGGGCTTGGTAAGGCGACACCCGTGGGAATACCGTGCGTGAGGCCGCAAAGTTATATGAGGTGTTACATGCTAGATTGGTGTGGCATTGAGTCGGGGTCCTGACAGTTGTGGAATAGTCAAGGCAGATGTCCTAGAGTGAGGACTTAGTCGTGGAGGCATTGCAACTAGGTTAACTTAAAGGGGTTAAACGGGGCAAAGGACACATGTGTTTATACTAGTTTGGCCCCTTGCGGTGAAGGTAAAGGCCTAATCCAGTTTGAGGTGGTATTGCTTATGTCTCGATTACCAGGGAGCGAATCCGCTTGACCTAGCTTTCAATCTGTTGTCTCTTGCCTTGAGCCGCCGCCAGGTCGTCCCTTTATATACACAGGTTGATGCCCAGCGGCTCACGGAGTCCCGGCCGGCTCATAAACAACGTGTCCTGCTCGGTGACTATCTATACATGCCTTACAATACAAGTCTTACTCATATGGCGGTTTACTTCTATGGGCCTTAAGTCGCCTTTTGGGCCTTGGGCCCTTGCCTATGAACCGCCGTCTTCAATATCCTCGTGGGCTTTACATCATGAATCACCGTAGGTATAACCCGGCCTCCTGGGTGGGTCATACCTAATAGTTATATCCCCAACAAATGCCATTAAGATCATCAAGAGAATATCCAATAGCAGCTCAGTGGTCTATGAGAATTTTCAATAATCTCTCTTCTTCATGTTCTGAAAGGTTAGCACTAATAATAACAGGATATATCTTTTTATCATCAAGATAAGCATATTTCAAAGTGTAGGGCAATTGTTTCAATTGAAACGCAGGATCAACTTTAGGTGGAGGAGGACCTCCTAGAGTTTCAATAGGAAAATTATGTTTGAGCAGAGGTCGTTGTTCAAAGAAAATTGAGTAAAATGCATCATAGGTCCTATAACTATTCTAGGTGTGTCACTTTAGTCCTATAACTATCAAAGTGCAGATTTGGGTCCCAAAACTATTTCGAGTCGTTTACTGCAGGTCCTATGGTCGCCCCAGCAGCGTTGACCGTCCGACATGCACCTGGACCGGTACCGCATCGACCAGAGGGGCTCACCAGGCTAAACAATGAAGCGCTTATTTGCAGGAAAGCCCTTGAAATCTCGGCTCGTCTCATTCTCAAACCCTCCATCTCTCTTCTACGAACGAATCTCCTTGAGGCTTGAGGCGGCGATATGGTGGCGACCGGCGGCGTTCGCGATTGGTGTCCAGCGATTGGAGGTGCAGGACGGGGGTCGGGGCTGCTAATCTGACTGTGGCGCTGGTCCGATGGCTCCATCGCGGCGACTTCCCGACACCCCTCCTCTGGAGTATGGTAAAAACCCTAACCCCAATCCCTGCTGCACCCCCTTTTGGCTTAGAGATTGCAATAGAGTAGCAAGATTTGGCACGATTTGGGCATTACAGCTTAGATATTGTGTCGATTCAGTCTGAATGTACATATGGCTTCTCTTCCCGTACTGAAATCTTTTGTACTAAAATCTTTCTGTACTGAAATCTATTTCAAAAGAGTTGGGCATCTTCCTGTACATATGGAGATTTGGAAATCTTCCAGTGCGTATGGTGATTTGGGCAGTATTTTTCCTGCAGTATATAATCCCTGCTGAAACTGAAGCCTTGTTATGTACAGTGGTATCTTTTTTGCATTATAAGCTCGTCATGTACACCTATAGTACCATTTGAAATTGTATTGCTGATGTATATATGTACTAGTGGTGATGCAAAAGAAATTGTACTGCTGATGTATATATGTACTCTGTTTTTTTTCATGTAATAGGACCCAAGGAGGAGCTGTTCTCAGTAGAGATTAATCATGGTGGGGTTTTTCTCGGCTTTGGAGCAAAGAAGAAATACATGGATTGCAAAACAGATTTCTTTAATCATTTTGAGGTTGAAACCTGGTCCATGGTATTTATTCGCAGCACCTGACAGCAGAACCACAAGTTTTTTGGTGAAAACTTATGTGGGGGATCACACCTGCAGTGAAGAACGGGAGGTTAATGGATTCACATCAAGATATCTAGCAGGCAAGTATTTGGAGAACTTCAGGACAGACGAAAAGATGACATTGATGAATTTTGCAAGGTTGGTGCAGAAGGACTACAACATGATCCCTACAAGGAGCAAGCTAGCAAGAGCAAGAAGGATAGCAATAAAGAAGATTCATGGAGATGATGAGAAACAATACTCGATGATGTGGGACTATGCACAAGAGATCAGAATGTCAAACCCTGGAAGTAGCATGTTTATCAAACTCAAAGATGGCAGATTCCATCAATGTTACATGTCATTAGATGCTTGTAAAAGAGGCTTTTTGGCTGGATGCAGGCCTGTTGTTTGTGTTGATGGGTGCCATCTTAAAACAAAATATGGTGGACAATTGTTGACTGTTGTAGGGATTGATCCAAACAACCGTATTTTCCCCATTGCTATGGTTGTAGTTGAAGTGGAGGACACACCAACATGGAAATGGTTTCTACAGACTTTGAAAGATGATCTGCACATAGTGAACACAGCACCTTGGACAGTGATGAGTGATAGGCAAAAAGGACTAATAAATGCCTTGCAGAGACCCAAGAGAGTGGGAAAAGATGAATGATGCTCCAATCTTGCCACCCCTATACGGAGAAGGAGAAGATCACGGAGAAGGAGAATGTTATTCCTAGGAAGAAGAAATAGAAGATGAAGTGGACATGCCTTCTATTGGACAGAATCTGGTTTCCTTTTGGACAGAGTTTGGTTTCTTTTGGATAGATAGAGATGGTTAGGGCCTTCACAAATTGAAGGCTTTATTTTGGACGGAGGTACTACTTATGTAATGTGGTACTGCATCATGCAGAGTGCAACCCAGTACCACATTACATAGTTGCAAGCTTTAGTGTGTATCTATGTTTATGTAAGAGCACTCTTTATGTAATGACAATATGATGTGCTACTTCCTGGAATTGTGGCAATTCTCATCTATATATTTGCCTGTTAAGTTGCAACATCATTTCTCTCTTCTATGATTGTTCAGACCAAGTCTCATTTATCATTTGTAATCTTAGAGAGAGGTGTGAAATATATATTCATTTGTCATTTGCATGATCATTTGCTGTGCCGGCTTGTTCCTGCTACAACTTGCTGTTGTCGAGCTTGTTCCAGACATGGCAAAATTGATGAAAGAGAGATGAGATTGCAGAGAGGAGGGCTGCGGCTGGAGAGCAAATAGTTTGATGGACCAAATTGCAAAATGTATCAACCACCAATGGCAGGAAATATTCCAGTACGCGCCCTGGGTCATTGTGGCACTGGTCCAGGTGACACGTCAGCCAACAATCACTGCTGGGGCGACCATAGGACCTACAGTGAACGACTCGAAATAGTTTTGGGACCCAAATCTGCACTTTGATAGTTATAGGACTAAAGTGACACACCTCGGATAGTTATAGGGCCTATGATGCATTTTACTCAAGAAAATTTTATCTATTTTCATGGTCTAGCAAATATTGTTCTAGTGGATTAGTAGGAGGCATGGCAATAGAAGCAAGACCAATTATTCCATCCTTACTAGTTAATTATTTCTTATGAGGTTTTCTATTAAACATGGAAAAATTAAATTCATGAGACTCATCACCAAAGCGAACACTGACCGTTTGTTTGTGACAATCTATAGTAGCATTGACAGTGTTCAAGAAAGGTCTGCCAAAGATAATGGGACAAAATTCATCTTGTGGGGAACCAAGAACTAGAAAATCAGTAGGGTATTTTATTTTCCCACACAAGACTTCAACATCTCTAACTATCCCTAGTGGTGTCTCTATTAGCAAGTTTAATAGTAACATCTATGTCTTCTATTTCGGCGGGTGTTATGTCATTCATATTTCTTGGTATAAGGTAAAAGGAATAGCACTCATGCTAGCACCTAAATCACATAAGCCATGATAACAATGACCTCCTATTTTAACTGAGATGACAGGCATGCCAACAACAGGTCTATGTGTATCCTTTTCATCGAGTTTGGAAATTCTTGCTACTTCATCACAGAAGTAAATAACATGCCCATTAATATTTTCTACCAGGAGATCTTTAACCATAGCAACACTAGTTTCTACTTTAATTTGTTCAACAGGTTTAGGTGCTCTAATAGGACTTTTGCCGAACCACGGTTGAAACATTAGCATGTTCCTTTATCCAAACAGGGAAAGGTGTTTTTTCAATATAAGTAGTAGGAACAACTGGGTCAACATTGTAGATAATAGTTTCATCTTTACCTATGACCGGTTCTTTCATTTCTTCTTTAATAGGTGGGTGATATTTAAGCCACTTCTCCTTAGGGAGATCAACTTGAGTAATGATTCCCAGAAAGAGGCTACTACCTTAGAGTCAAGTCCATATTTAGTGCTAAATTTCTAAAAAGCTTTGGTATTCCTAAAAGATTTAACACAATCAGACTTAAGCTTAATACCTGACTCTTTATCTGCATCGAGTTCCCAATCTTTAGAGTTGCATTTAATTCTTTCAAAGAGATCCCACCTGAACTCAATAGTCTTCTTCATAAAAGAACCAGTACAAGAAGTATCAAGCATGGATTGATCATCACAAGATAGCCGAGCTTGAGAGCTCATGATTGAGGCTTGAATATAACATTGACTTAAGCCTACCCCAAGCTAGAGCGATACTTTCTCCTTCACGAGGCCAAAAATTTTATATATAATTCCGATCACGATGAACTAGATGCATAGGATTTTTTTTGTGAAATTCCATTTTCAATCGATTCCAGTTCCAAGATCCAATATCATCGCATAGCCTATACAATGTCAATGATTTTCCCTTCAAAGATAAAGGGAAAACCTTCTTATTATCTTCATCTCCAGGAAAACCTACAAGCTTAAATAATCCACAAATTTCATCCACATATATCATGTGCATATCAGGATGTTCGGTTCCATCTCCTGCATAAGGGATAGCTAGCAATTGTTTTATCATACCCGAAGGAATTTCATAAACAATATTTTTAGTAGGTGCAGTAGGTTGAGGGGCAACTAATTGTTGTTCCAGTCGAGGTGAAGATACCCTGAACAAACCCCTCAAAGGATGATTCTCCATAGTAACAAGTGACAATAAATTTCAGTACGTAGTAATAATTTTTCCTTACCGATTTCCACTTACCAAGAGCACTTCACTCCCTGGGAATGGTGCCAGAAAGGAACCCTGATGACCCACAAGTATAGGGGATCAATCATAGTCCTTTCTATAAGTAAGAGTGTCGAACCCAACGAGGAGCAGAGGGAAATGACAAGTGGTTTTTAGCATGGTAATGTCTGCAAGCACTGAAATTGTTGGTTTGATAGCAAGATAATTTGTAACAAGCAAGTAATGGTAACGGTAACAAAATTGCACCAAGGTAGCCCAATCCTTTTGAGGCAAAGGACATGCCAAAATTGTTGGGGATGTGACTATTGGGTATGGCCCGCCCAGGAGGGGTCGGGTCATACCACTCGCTGTTCATAATGAGAGGGCCCAAGAGGATGCTGAAGATGGCGGTTCATGAAGTAAGCTTATTGAAGCCCAAGACCGGGAGGAGACTTGAGGCCCACGGGCCTAAACCTCCATATGTTTAACTTGTATGATAAGGAAAGTTTAGTTCTGTCACCGAGCCAGACACGTTGTGTATGAGCCGGTCGGGACTCTGTAAGCCACCGTGCATCAGCCTGTGTATATAAAGGGGTGATCCGGCGGCAGGTTAAGGCAAGAAACAACAAGTCGAGAACTTGGTCAAGCATTATGATGGGTAGGCCTTTGCCTCGTTGCGAGGGGCTGAACCTGGGTAAACTCTCTATGTCCCTTGTCCCGTTTTAACCTCTTCAAGCTAACTATGTTGTGATGGCTCCCCACCTAAGTTCTCATGCTAGGGCATCTGTCGTGATAATTCCATGACAGTTGGCGCCCACCTTGGGGCCAGCGCATGGTGGTTTCGAGTTCTTGAAGGGCAGCTTCACAGGGCTCAAGGGATACACTATGGGCCGGATGACCAAGAGTCGTCGCGACAAGCTCTACATCGATGAAGCAGGTTGGGGCCCCGAGGCTGGATCATCGAGTACGGGTGCCGGGTTCCCTTCAGTAGGATTCATGTCTTCATCAGCAAGATTGGTGAGTCGGAAGTTGAGCGGGACACCAGCACCGACATCGTTGAGACGGCTCAGCGTGCGCGACCCGCCAAGGTTCAAGTCGCCCTGAAGCATGTCTTTGTTGGTTTCACTCAAGGAGTGGACCTGGAAGGAGGATCTGAATCCGGTGGTGAGACGGCCATCTATTCAGGCGATGAGTCCTCAACCAGCAAGACCAATTACATGTATCAGGTTCGGGATGGTGGGCTTGGGGGCTGCTCCGATGGCGACAGTTTTCCTGACCCTTACGAGCCGCCTAACCAGGTTACAATCTTCATGGCCGGTACACAACCAGGGCAAAATTCCTCAACTACAGCAGTAATGATCTCCGGTTCAGCAACGGCAATGGCTGCCGGGGTAGGAGGCCATGTGCACCCACCGGCTCAAGTTTTATCTAATCTATTGGAGGCTCTGGCTATGTTGTTGATGGCAGACGTAACCACGAAGAACCATACACAACATAATGCGGACGTTCTAAAGTAACGTGATGAGGTAGCCCAACTCAAGGAGGATCTAAACGCCAAGAACTACCGGATGGCAATGGAGCAAGCCGCCTCGAAGAGGGAGGCAGAACGGCTTCAGGCAGAGAGCTTTCGCTTGAGCTTGGACCGGGACGCATCAAACGCTGTCTTTAACAGAAGGCATGTGAGTCGTTTACCTTTGGTGTATGATGCGAGGAATCTTTTCAAGACGCCTAGGGCAGGAACCAGTAACCCGCCTGGTGTGGATCAGGCCGTTGAGGCACCGAATGCTGGAGCACCGGTTCAACCTCGTGATGCAGACCCCCCACGTTTGAATTTGACCCCTCATCAGCATGTACCGATGCCCCCAGGTCATTTTTCTAATCCTTTGGAAAACATGATAGCTGCGGCTACTCATTTGACAGCCCTCCCGGTTCAGGATGAGTCGCCAGCGGCGATGGAAATATGGAGAGCCGGAGAGCTTCTTCAGAAAGCGGTGGCTCAACAGGCGGCTTATTCATACAGTCGTGATCGGATTCATTCAACCCCACGTCCAAGCCAGAGCTCTAGCAGGCACATTGATGAGCCGGCCGTATCAAGCAGTAAGCGGCACCGCAATCAACCTCGTAGGCCTGACCCACCGCGCGTTGGTAATGAGGCTCAGACTTTGGTGGATCAAGGCAGAGCGCGGCGTGAGGCGGAATTGGTAGCTCAGCTGGCGGTTCAACAGCAATCTCCGGTTTATCCGACAACGTCTGTCGAGGCAGGAGTGACCTCTAGGACCTTGGGTGTGTCGTGTTTAGTACCGGCTCTATGCAATGAACGCTTGCCTAAGGATTTTAAGTGCCTACGCAAGGTGCCTAACTACACAGCAGATCAGCCCCCAAAGGCTTGCATTGAGAGCTATGAGATGGCTATGGAGATGCTGGATGTCAGTGATGCTGCATTCGCTAAGTATTTCACCATGATGTTAGATGGGCCGGCTCGTACTTGGTTGAAAGGGCTGCCCGCTAATTCCATTGGGTCATGGGCGGAGTTGAAAAGGCGATTTATTCAAAAATTTAAAGACACATGCAAGCAACCTATGTCAATTCTGGATTTGGACTCTTGTGTCCAGGGTGAAGGCGAGTCAACAACCAATTGGGTGTGTCAGAGCTCAGCTGGTTTTTTACACCTTCGGATCTAAGCTGTTATCAACGTCGGTTCAGCAGTCTTGATGTTGGAGGTTGTTTTCTTCCCCTTAAACCGAAATTGGGGCGGCTTAAATGCAATTGCAATGATATGGGGGAGCTCATGGCGGCTCTCATCAAGTATGCCGACTCTGATAGCACTAAAGACCATGAGTCTGATGAAGAGAAGGCTGGGAAAGGGAAGAAGAGTGGCAATGCAAAGGGACAACATCACACGGTGGGTCAAGGTGGCAATGGTAAGTGCAAAGCCGATGACGGTTTAAATGTTGTGGCTAACAGCAATACACAAAATAATAACCAGCGTCGTAAGGGGAAAGCGCCATCACCCCGGTTTGGAGGGCCAAAGTTCAACCTTGAGGCCATGATGAATCAGCCTTGCCCAAAGCACGGAATCCAGGATAAGCCGGTCAGTCATCTATGAAAAGATAGTTTCATCATGAGGGAGTATAGAAATTCTAATTTTTTCTAGAACAATCATGGCCTGCATGACGGTTCAGGATCCGGCTCTCATGGACCTGGGTTTGGAGGTGGCAGTTCACGCTCTTCCTTTCAGGGCCAAGGCAATCAAGGTGGTTTTAATCAATCTGGCCAAGGGATTTAACATCAGCAGTCTGGTTATCAGACCAATCCAAAGCAACTGAATAGTGGTCAATATCATGTGTTCACCACAAGCCTATGCAAGTGAGACCATAAAGTCCATAAGCGGGTGGTGAACTCAGTTGAGCCGGCAGTACCTCGTTATTTGAGGTGGTTTGAGCAGCCTATTGTATGGAGCCGGGAGGATCACCCGCCCCGGGTTGACAATCCAGGTTAGTTGGCATTGGTGGTTACTCCTCAGGTAGGAGGGTATAAGCTTACAAAGGTGCTCATGGATGGCGGCAGTAGCATCAATATCCTTTACTATGAGACTTTTCGTCGTATGAACTTGACTGACAAGGATCTTAAGACAACTTCTACTGTTTTCCATGGGGTAGTGCCTGGTAAGTCTGTGTAAGCACTGGGTAAGATAACCCTGGAGGTGGCCTTTGGAGATGATCATGATTCTAGAGCTGAAACATTGACCTTTGAGGTGGTTAAGATCAAGAGCCCGTACCATGCTTTGTTCGGGCAGCCGGCTTACGCCCAGTTTATGGCACGGTTGTGTTATGTTTATTTGCAGCTTAAAATGCCGGGTAATAAGGGCACCATCACGATGCACGATAATAGGAAGATTGCTCTGGACTGTGAAGAGGGTGATGCTGCGTATATTGAGTCGGCCTGTGCCACTGAGGAGTTAAAGTTTTATCAAGATAATGTTGACCCGGCGGATATGACGCCTCTGAAGAAGCCAACTACAGAGAATGACCCCCTGTTGAAGTTTAAATCGGCAGATGACACTAAGATGGTTGATTTTGTTCTTGGCGACTCGTCCAAGCAGTTCAGTATCAATGCTAATATGGATCCACAATAGGGAAGCATGCTCATCGAGTTCATCCGTGAGAATCAGGACATCTTTGCATGGAAACCTTCTGACATTACAGGTGTACTGAGGGAACTCGCTGAGCACACTCTTAATGTGGATCCCAAGTTTAAACCGGTCAAGCAATTCCTTCGTCGTTTTAATGAAGACAGGCGCAAGGCAATTGGTGAAGAGGTGGACTGGCTCTTGGCGGCAGGGTTCATCATTGAAGTTTTTCATCCTGAGTGGTTGGCTAACCCGGTGCTGGTACTTAAGAAAAACAGCACGTGGCGTATGTGTGTGGATTATATAGACCTTAATAAGGCATGTCCGGCTGACCCTTTTGCTCTCCCTCATATTGATCGGATTATTGATGCTACGGCGGGTTGTGAGCGGTTGAGTTTTTTGGATGCTTATTCTGGTTATCATCAGATCAAGATGGCAGTTAAGGACCAAGAGAAGACAACTTTCATCACTACCTTTGGAGCCTTTCGCTATGTGACTATGCCCTTTGGGCTCAAGAGTGCCCAGGCGACTTACCAACGTTGTGTTCAAAATTGCCTTCATGGCCAGATCGGACGCAATGTTCATGCTTATGTGGATGATATTGTTGTGAAATCTAGGAAGAAGGAGACTTTGTAGATGATTTGAAAGAGACTTTGACAATTTCGGGTCCATAAAATGATGCTTAACACGGCCAAGTGTGTCTTTGGGTGCCAGCAGGCAAGTTACTAGGTTTCTTGGTTTCTGAGAGGGGCATTGAAGCTAACCTGAAGAAGATCAAGGCTATCACTTCTTTGGCTAAGCGGCATGTATCAACGACGTTCAGCGATTGGCAGGTCGTATTGCAGCTTTGAGCCAGTTTACAAGCCGCCTTGGAGAGAAGGCTATCCCTTTGTATCAAATGATGAAGAAGACAGATGAATTTTTCTGGAGTGATGCTGCTAATGAGGCATTTGAGGCGCTTAAAAGATAGTTGGCTAAGCTGCCGATTCTTGCAGCTCCTATTGATAAGGAGCCCTTGCTTTTATATGTGGCTGCAAACAATAGAGTTGTCAGCGTGGCAGTTGTGGTTGAAAGGAAGGAGTCAGGCAAGGAGTATCCGGTTCGAAGGCCGGTTTATTATGTCAGTGAGGTGCTCATTGAGTCTAAGCAGAGATACCCACATTGGCAGAAATTGGTTTACGTCGTGTTCATGGCTAGCCGCAAGTTGAAACAATATTTCCTTGGTCATCCCATCATTGTGGTTAGTTCTGCTCCCTTGGGGGATATTATTCAAAACAGAGAAGCCACAGGTCGGGTGGCTAAGTGGGCCATTGAGCTTGGACCCCATGGCTTGAAGTATGTGCCTCAGATGGCTATAAAATCTCAGGAACTGGTGGATTTCATCAATGATTGGACAGAGCTGCAGATGCCTAAGGATAATCCAGGTAATACATATTGGACTATTCATTTCAATGGATCCATGCAATTGGAAGTGAGGGAGTCCCGGACTAGGGGGTGTCCGGATAGCCGAACTACCATCATCGGCCGAACTCCAAGACTATGAAGATACAAGATTGAAGACCTCGTCCCGTGTCCGGATCGGACTTTCCTTGGCGTGGAAGGCAAGCTTGGCGATACGGATATGTAGATCTCCTACCACTGTAACCGACTCTGTGTAACCCTAGCCCTCTCCGGTGTCTATATAAACCGGATGGCTTTAGTCCATAGGATGAACAACAATCATACCATAGGCTAGCTTCTAGGGTTTAGCCTCCTTGATCTCGTGGTAGATCTACTCTTGTAACCCACATCATCAATATTAATCAAGCAGGACGTAGGGTTTTACCTCCATCAAGAGGGCCCGAACCTGGGTAAAAACATCGTGTCCCTCGTCTCCTGTTACCATCCGCCTAGACGCACAGTTCGGGACCCCCTACCCGAGATCCGCCGGTTTTGACACCGACATTGGTGCTTTCATTGAGAGTTCCTCTGTGTCGTCACCGATAGGCTCGATGGCTTCTTCGATCATCATCAACGACGCCGTCCAGGGTGAGACCTTCCTCCCCGGACAGATCTTCGTATTCGGCGGCTTTGCACTGCGGGCCAATTCGCTTGGCCATCTAGAGCAGGTCGAAAGTTACGCCCCGGGCCGTCAGGTCAGATTTGGAAGTTTGGACTTCACGGCTGACATCCGCGGGGACTTGATCTTCGACGGATTCGAGCCACAGCCGAGCGTGCCGCACTGTCACGTCGGGCATGATTTAGCTCTGCCGCCGGACAGTACTCTGGAGGCCGCACTCGAAACCACTCCGATCTTCAATTCGGAGCCAGCCCCGCAGATCGAGGATGGATGCCTAGACACCGCCTCGGGGGCTGCAACCTCTACGGCGATAGAGCCGAACACTGACTTCGTCCCTCATAAAGCTCGTGACTCCAAGGTGCCGGACTCCTCGCCGGACTCCGAACCTCCCGCGCCCGCCCCGATCGAATCCGACTGGGCGCCGATCATGGAGTTCACCGCAGCGGACGTCTCTCAACACTCACCTTTCGGCGACATCTTGAGTTCGCTAAAATACCTCTCGTTATCAGGAGAGACCTGGCCAGATTGTGGTCAGGACGGCTGGGATGCGGACGACGAAGAAATTCAAAGCCCACCCACCACCCACTTGGTAGCCGCTGTCGACGATTTAACTGACAGGCTAGACTACGACTCCGAGGACATCGACGGTATGGACGACGATGCCGGGGACGACCAAGAACCAGCGCCTAACGGGCGCAGGAAAGCCACCCCATCCCACAACGTATGCATGGTGGACACACCAAAAGGAAGCGACAATGAGGAAAAACGGGACGTGGCGAAGGACAACTCCCCCAACAGACAAACAAAGCGGCGACGCAAGCGCCGCCCGAAGACCGGCATCGACAAAAACGGTACCCATATGGACCCGGCCCTAGAGCAGGGCGAAGCAGTGGACGACGCACACGTCAACAAGCAGCCAGCCGGACATGAACCGGACAAGCAACCCATCCCCGGCGAAGATGATCTCACATCACCAGAGCATATGAATCTCCATAACAGGCTCGTCGCCACTGCAAGAAGTTTGAAGAAGCAAAAGCGGAAGCTCAAAACAGCGGAAGACACACTCAGAATAAGATGGAGCAAAGTACTCAACACCGCAGATAAATATGGCACTAGTCACCAGACAAAGAGCTACCCGAAGCGCAAGTTGTTGCCCGAATTTGACGAGGAGGCCTTCGAGCCCCCGCAGTCAAAAAAGAAAGGGGCCGCCTGGCCGGATAGACGACCAGATGACAGGCCAAGAGCAACACGGGGCGCCACACACAAGCCGGCACATGATCAGCATAAAGATCTTCAGAAAAAGGATAACCCGGCCAGGTCTATCTATGGGCCAAAAAAGAAGACTCCAGGAAGTAACACAACCAGCCGAGCATTTGAAGACAACGGCACACCCAAATACAGGGGCGCCGCACACCCACTATGTTTTACCGACGAGGTACTGGATCATGGATTTCCAGCGGGATTTAAACCCATAAACATAGAGGCATACGACGGAACAACAGACCCCGGAGTCTGGATTGAGGATTATATCCTACACATACACATGGCAAGAGGAGACGATCTCCATGCCATAAAATACCTTCCCCTCAAGCTCAAAGGGCCGGCCCGGCATTGGCTTAAAAGCCTCCCAGAAAATACGATTGGGAGTTGGGAAGAGCTTGAGGATGCGTTTCGAGCAAATTTTCAGGGGACTTATGTCCGGCCTCCGGATGCAGATGATTTAAGTCACATAACTCAACAGCCCGGAGAATCAGCACGCAAATTCTGGAACAGGTTCCTCACTAAAAAGAACCAAATAGTCGACTGTCCGGACGCTGAAGCCTTAGCAGCCTTCAAACACAACGTCCGAGACGAATGGCTCGCCAGACACCTCGGCCAGGAAAAACCAAGAACAATGGCCGCACTAACAAGTCTCATGACCCGCTTTTGCGCGGGGGAAGACAGCTGGTTGGCTAGATGCAGCACCAGCGACCCGAGTACATCCGAAATCAGGGATGGAAATGGGAAATCACGACGCAAAAAAGATCAGCGCCGGAATAAGGAGAATGGCCCAAATAGTACGGCGGTCAACGCCGGATTCAAAAGCTCTCGGCCGAACAACAAAACACTGCCCTTAAAGGATAACAGTGACGAGCTATCCAACCTCAACAAGATCCTGGATAGACTGTGTCAAATACACGGTACCTCCGGGAAGCCTGCAAACCATACCCACAGAGATTGTTGGGTCTTCAAGCAGTCCGGCCGACTTAACGCCGAACACAAAGGGCTCGACACACCAAGTGAAAGTGACGAAACCCAAAAGCAGCGCTCCGGAAACCAAAAGACTTTCCCATTAGAAGTCAAAACAGTGAACTCACTTCACGTGATAACACGCAGCGCGGCCCCTGCTATACCAGGACACCGTCCGCAGACTGGGGATAGAACCCACCAAAATTCGCTATAGCAAGCACTTCCTTCAAAGGAGTGACGCCAGGCCTTTTCAGCCAATTTTACAGGCTCTGTACCACTAGGGGTCGTGTTCGGTTCATCCGACAACCTCCGTCGCGAAAAGCTCACCCTCCATCGCCCCATTTAGCAGTAGCCCTTAAGCACTACTGGGGCGTGCAGCTTTCGCCCGCTTTAATGCAATACCACATTACGCGTCTCTTACGCTTAAAAATGCCCGGTCCACGTGGCATATTCTTAAAACTCCAGGTGTCTCTCGACCACGGAGAATGTGCGGCTGCCTAGACAGCCACACATTATTCCGACCTTGCAGGTCAAAGCCCCTAAAAACAGGTCATCTAGACCTCGGACATGGTTAGACGAGTCCGGCGTAACTTAACAAGGGGCTTCCCAGCCGCATACCCCTTTTTTTAGGGGGCCGCGCGCATAAATGATGAAAGCTAATAAAGCTCAACTTTCTTCATCTTCCAAATTATACTTTATTTTGATACACTTTTTGCACGATATTTCTTAGAAACTAAGTCCTTCTCTTTTACAGATGAAGCACGTGCTACACCCGTCCAGGATACAGCACAACGGAGACACAGGCGCAGACGTGCAGTAGGGACCCGTTGCAAGGATTCTTTTCAGATTAAGACCCTGCGTAAACCTTTCTCACTGTCTCTTGTTGATACACATCCCCCGGTTTCCTACCAGAGCCGAGGAGGAGGCTGGCGTTTTGGCATCGGCCGCGTCAGAAGTTCCCGCCTGTACCTGGACACTAGGGGCTTAGGGCTTTATTCTGCCCGATATCATAAAGACCGAACACCTCAGGGAGTGTTCGGCGTCTCGAGTTAGGCCTTATATGCATCAGCTCCGAATCATGTCTTTGGTCAAATGTTGGGTTTGCCCGGCTCCTGTGTTTTGCTGCCTTACGTTCCGTATCATCGGCTAACGCGGCACCAGGAGAACTACTGCGATTGTGCCCCGGTTCGGCCGGGAGAGCACCTCAGTAGAGAAAGCCGAAAACTGACTGTCATGATATAGCGAGAGACTGGTCAACCACTCGATCGACCATTGGAATGTTTAGAATTCCTCCGCTTTGACGAAGGACCGCTTCCCGGTCAGGCACATACGCGCCCCAAGTTCGGAGAAGCGCGGTGCCATCAGGGGCTATATAGTAGCCCCACATTCGAGCTCCTATGGCTAAGTGAAAGTGATAAAGCATTATAGTCCGGTTGCCTAGTTTGCTATGCTATCACCTCCTTAAAAGGACCAAGACGTTGGATTAAGTGTGAAAAAGCGTTTTTCTTTTTGCAAACACCCCCGCACCATGTGCGTGGGGGCTGAAGCCAAAGACTGCCATCTTTCAGATTATACATACATATACGGCCGCACAGGAGATAGTTCAATACTTGAACACACAAGTATAAAAAGTCATTGCATTATAAACATGATCTTAGAAATCATACATGTCATTCAAACATAACATCTTTCGAGCACTGCGACTCTATTATACGAGCGCCCTGCAGGACTTCCTCAAAGTAATGCTCGGTGGGGAATCGGCTTCTGTCCGAACCCCGGGATGCAACAGCGGTGGCATCCATCTCCGCCCAGTATGTTTTACCACGGGCGAGAGCCATCCGCGCACCTTCTATGCATGCCGACCGCTTCATCGCCTTAATATGCGGCACTGCCCCAAGGAATTGCTGCAACAAGCCAAAATAACTCTTCGGCTTGGGCCTTTTCGGCCACAGATGAGTTACCACATCCGTCATGGCCAGTCCGGACAATCTATTCAGCTCAGCCCACTCAACCAGCCGATCACTCAACGGAAGTGGACGCTCCGGACTATGGAATTGAGACCAGAAAAGCTCTTCCATTTCATGATCCTCCTGGCTTCGAAAGTGCACGACTGCGTCAGCCGCACTCGCCGCCAAGTCCAAATAAGGATCCTCCGCACCGTACAATCGGCCCAGCTGAGCATACTTCGGATCCGTGAACTTCCTACGCAGCATAAAGGGCTTTCCAGCCACAATGTCTCCGACCTGACGCAGTTCCTCCTTCATAGCCCGCATCTCACTACGGGCATCCTTGGCCTTGGCATCGGCCTTCTTCAGGTCCTCTTCCTCCGCTCGGAGTTCTCCTTCAAGAACTTCCAGGCGGTCGGTAGCAACTCTTAATTTCATGGCCACTCCAGCCATCTCCTCCCTGCTTCGGCAGTGAGCAGCCTTCTCGGCTTCTAGCCCTTCTGCTGCCTTCAAGGCAGCCGCCTCGCTCTTTCTGGCTTGCTCCTTGGCCCGAGAAAGTTCTGCTCGAAGGTCCTCCACAGCAACAGCACCATCTGCATCTAAGCATACAATTTGTAAGGAATGGGCGTCAGCTCCCTTACTAACCAACCGCGGGCCAACCACATACCTTGTGACTCATCAAGTCATCTATTGACCAGCGAGATGTCCGCATCTGCAGCATCGAGTTACTTCTTCAGCTCAGCAAATTCATCAGTCCGGCTGGCCACCGAACGTGCCACCACCTGCATGGGAAAGGCGACAGTTAATAACCGAGATTACGATCCTAGGCACGCTGTCATTTTCGACAGCATAGCAAGTCTCGGGGGCTACTATCTATACAGGGCGCACTTCATGTGCAAAACTGTCAGTAGGTATGTCATTTTTTGCGTACCTCAAATCCCGTCAGTAAACTTCCGACGGCCTCATACAACCCGGTTTCGACGGACGAGATCCTCTCAATCACATCACCCATTAATGTGCGGTGATCTTCTGAGATGGACGCCCTCTTAAGCAAATCCTGTAGCTCCACCGGCCGTACTCCAATGGGCGCCGAACTCTCCGGTCCCGCCGGATTCAGGGGGACCCTCCGCGACGACACCTCAGGGTCGTCCGCCCCGCATGACGGGGCGGCAGATGAAGGCGTTTCGCTTTCCATCATCTCCGGACGAAGGTCTCCCGAAGATGAGTTGTGCTGAGATGGGCTGGGATCCGAAATATAAGGTAAAAACTTCGTTACCTTTATACATTAAGCAGGGGTGTCTGATAATATTAAAATCCCCCTTTTCACTTACGGCTCGTTAGAGGGCTGATTCCTCCGAGGAGACAGTACGGTCGGGGCACTTTCTGGCGCAGGACCTTCCGGTACAGATTTCTTTCCCCGCTTTGAGGCTTTGGCCTCCGGGTCTTCGGAAGCGTTCCTCTTCTCCCCCTGGAAGGAGGGACTCTCGGTTCCTCCCTTACTAAACACCTCCTTGGCAGAGGTGACAGTTTCCCCGTGCCCCCCTTCGCCCTCATTCGAAGGTGCAACCTCCAACATTTTGATTAACACGGGATCCTGCGTGGTCTCAGGGAGGGGGGCCGGACACCGTATCAATTGTGCTTGCGCTATCCACTCCTGTCCAGGGATAGCTGGTTAAAAGGCAAGCTCACGATAAATAAATGGATGGTGTGTCCGGACACAGGGCTACTTACTTGAGTATCCGGGCGATTGCAGCTTAGGCCAGCGTCCTCGGTCAATTCCGGATGCGTCTCTTGCGATCCGAAGAACAGTTTATACATCTCCATGGGAGTCAAACCCATGAAGTGTTGAAGAGCTCGCGGCCCCTCCGGATTAAATTCCCACAGACGGAGGGGGCGACGTTTGCAGGGCAGTAGGCGCCGGATCAACATGACCTGCACCACTGCGACCAGATTGATCTCCCTTTCTTGGAGGACTCGAATCCGGTCCTGCAACAGGGGGACGTCTTTGGGCGGCCCCCAGTCACGCCCCTTGTTGACCCATGACGTCAGCTGCTGTGGAGGGCCCGAGCGAAAGACGGGCGGCGGCTTCTGCCTGCTGCCCCGGGGAGCGGTGATATAAAACCACTCCTGTTGCCACAAGCCGAGCTCCTCTTGGAAAGAGCCCTTGGGCCATGGAGCTTCGGCCCTCTTGCTTATAACCGCCCCGCCGCACTCTGCCTGACGCCCCTCAATCATCTTCGGCTCCACGTTGAAGGTTTTGAGCCATAAGCCGAAGTGAGGGGTAGTGCGGAGGAAGGCTTCACAGACGACAATGAATGATGAGATATGGAGGATGGACTCCGGAGCCAGGTCGTGGAATTCCAGCCCATAGTAAAACATGAGCCCCCTCATGAAGGGATCCGTCGGGAAGCCTAAACCCCGACGGAAGTGAGACATGAACACGACGATCTCGCCAGGCTCGGGAGTTGGGATAACTTGCCCTCGGGCAGGCAGCCTATGCGAAATCTCGTAGGTTAAATACCTGGCATCTCTCAGCTTTAGCACGTCCTCCTCCATGACGGAGGAGGGCATCCACCGGCCTCGTAGATCAGGACCGGACATTGTCGAGGATCGAAGGTACCTGAATTCGGAGCCCTGGGTGTTGGAACTCAGGGAGAGGGGCAGATTCGATAGAGGATTGAATAAAAAGAGCAGGCCTTGGTCTCATTATAAAGAGGAAGAATACCAAGAGCCGTCCCCGTGACCGTTTGGAACCCGCCTTCGATGGAGGGGGCGTGGCAACGGGCGCGGTTGGGTTACCCACGTCCGTATTGATGGGAATCCCGGAATAAGGGGAACACTATCTCTGCTTCGACAAGACGTGCCAAGGAAACCGCCTCGCTAAACGCGCTGAGGTGGAACAATAAAAACAATTCAAGTAAAGGCTTGGAAGTGGTGTGACGTCACGCTGCAGAATACGTCAGCAGATTGATCTTGTGTAATATTATTCTCTCTACGGTGGTATGTGGAATTTATTTTTGCAGAGCCGGACACTATCCTGGTGTTCACGATCTTCTATAAATTATTCGGAGGAGGAACCCGCCTTGCAATGCCGAAGACAATATGCGCGCCGGACTCGTCGTCATTGAAGCCTGGTTCAGGGGCTACTGAGGGAGTCCCGGACTAGGGGGTGTCCGGATAGCCGAACTACCATCATCGGCCGGACTCCAACACTATGAAGATACAAGATTGAAGACCTCGTCCCGTGTCCGGATGGGACTTTCCTTGGCGTGGAAGGCAAGCTTGGCGATACGGATATGCAGATCTCCTACCATTGTAACCGACTCTGTGTAACCCTAGCCCTCTCCGGTGTCTATATAAACCGGATGGCTTTAGTCCATAGGACGAACAACAATCATACCATAGGCTAGCTTCTAGGGTTTAGCCTCCTTGATCTCGTGGTAGATCTACTCTTGTAACCCACATCATCAATATTAATCAAGCAGGACATAGGGTTTTACCTCCATCAAGAGGGCCCGAACCTGGGTAAAAACATCGTGTCCCTCGTCTCCTGTTACCATCCGCCTAGACGCACAGTTCGGGACCCCCTACCCAAGATCCGCCGGTTTTGACACCGACAGGAAGGCTCGGGGGCTAGAGTTATATTGACTTCCCCACGAGGTAATAATTTTTGTTATGTTTTAAGGTTGATGTTCCCTTGAACTAACAATGCAGATGAGTATGAAGCCTTAATCCATGGTCTTCGGATGGCTAAAGAGATGAATCTAAGACGAGTGAGGTGTTTTGGCGACTCGGACTTGGTGACTCAGCAAGTGTCAGGAACTTGGGATTCAAAGGACCCACTCATGGCGCCTTATCGCCGAGAGGTTGATACTATTGCTGGTCCTTTCAAAGGTTATAAAGTGGAGCATGTGGATCGCATGAAAAATGAAGTTGCTGATGCGTTAAGCCGACTGGGGTCTCAGCATAAGATGATACCCCCCCTAATGTTTTCCTTGATATTTGGCATAGTCCATCAGTTAAGTTGCCTACGGAGGAGGATTTGGCAGTTCCTGATCCGGAGGCACAGTTGGTGGCGGATCTCCATGTTATCCCTGATTGGACTGGTCCATATTTGGCTTATATGACTCGGGGTGAGTTGCCTAAGGATGAAATCTTGGCCAGGCAAATAACCCGGAGGTCTAAGTCGATGGCTATTGTCAATGGCGAGTTACACTGATGCAGTGTTACATGACTGTTTCAACGATGCATTTCTCCTGAGGAGGGCCGTGAAATTCTAAGGGAAATTCATGAAGGAGATTGCGGTCATCATGCCGGCTCTAAGTCTCTCGTTGCTAAGGCTTTTCGTCATGGGTTTTATTGGCTAACGGCTCATGCTGATGTGGAAGATCTGGTCAGTAAGTGTGATGGCTGTCAAAAATTTTCAAGACGAGCTCATGTTCCGGCTCAAGAGATGAGGATGATTCCAATTACTTGGCCGTTTGTAGTCTAAGGGCTGGATATGGTTGGGCCTTTAAAAAGGTCCAAGGACAAAAAGACTCATCTCCTGGTAGCTATTGACGAGTTTACAAAGTGGGTAGAAGCTGAGCCGGTTAGTAAATGTGATGCAGCAACGGCGGATCAGTTCATTAAAAAGGTGATCTTTCGTTTTGGATACCCTCATTGTATCATCACTGATAATGGTACTAATCTGTCTAAGGGTGCAATGAAAGTGTTCTATCAACAAGAGCATATCCGGCTTGATGTATCGTCGGTGGCCCACCCCCAGTCTAATGGTCAAGCTAAAAGAGCCAATCAAGAAATCTTGAGAGGTATCAAACCCCGGCTTATGGTCCCTTTACAGAGGAGACTGGGTTGTTGGGTGGAAGAGTTGCCCTCAGTGCTTTGGAGTATCAATACCACCCCCAACAGATCTACGGGTTACACACGTTTCTTCATGGTTTACGGGGCAGAGGCGGTTCTCCCTAGTGACATACGTCACGACTCGCCTCGTGTGGCGGCTTATGTTGAAGCTAATGATGAGATAGCACGTCAGGATGCTATTGATCTATTGGATGAAGAGCGTGACCTTGCGGCGACTCGTTTGGCGATTTACCAACAAGGTCTGCGTCATTATCACAGCCGCCGGGTTAAAACCAGAACCTTTCAAGAAGGAGATTTGGTGCTCCGGCTCATCCAGGATCAAACTGATATGCACAAGCTATCCCCACCTTGGGAAGGGCCCTTTGTGGTCAGTAAAAATCTGAACAATGGGTCATACTACCTTATCGATGTTCGAGACCACAAGGACTCACACACGTCGAAGGAGGAGACCCACCGGCTGTGGAATATTGCTCATCTTCGGCCTTATTACACCTAAGCCACCGGCTCTTGTGATGTACATACCTTTACCAATGTATATATTATGATTAGTATAATAAGGCCGGCACCCCTGATGATTCAGGGCCTCTTTCATTTCATTTTTGAGAATCTGAGTCTTTATTGTTACTTCATAAGGTCACTTGGGGGCTTCCTGCTTATTGAGCATAGCTATGATTACCCTTTTGATCCGGCTTGTACGCCTTGATTACAAATACTTGGGGGCTTCCTGCTCATTGAGCATAGCTATGACTACCATACTGATCCGGCTTGTACGCCTGGCTCAAAATATTACTTGGGGGCTTCTTGCTAAATGAGCAAGAGCTTTGTTGTCCCTCGTGATAGGCTTGGATGCGAGGTGTATTCACCAAAAATCTGGGTTATCCTGCCTTTGTATGCTTGCCACTCCGACGAGGTAATCCTGGAATGACTCGACGTACTCTTGATAGTCAATCTTATAAAGACCCTGAACTTGTCAAAGTTAAAACATCAATTGGTCATGTGAGGCCCGGCTTACACGTTTGAATTAAGGAGTAACTCAGTGGCTCTGTAGCCCTTGAATAGCACTTGATGTTGAGGCTTGGCAGCCTTTGAATGCCTTGGTCTTTTGTTTTATATTTCCTTTGAATCTTTTTTGGAGATTTCTGTTTGTGCCATATTGATATATGGTTGAAATTCGATTCGGGCCATGATACCTTGATCTTTATTTGCTAATATCCGGTGTTTTGTTAACCCAACCTGGCTTTGGTTAAGTCGCCAGTGTATGATGATCATATGTTTGGAGTCTTGTACTCTAAAGTTTTTGGGATGTTACCCTTTATTGTCTATGGCATTGTGAGCCGACAGTATGAATAAATTACTCAGAGCGTTACGCTCTGGGTTGGGACTATTACCCTTATTGCATATGGCATGGTAAGCTGGCAATCGCATAAGTATCATAGGTATGATATTTAGTTTTATATGAGGTTTTGATAAACCGGCCATGGTTATGGACAATGCAGTCACCAGTGGTTTTTTATATGGGGTATTATGACCCGCCTTGGGGTAAACTACCAAGGCACTTGTGCTCTGTTTTGTAGGCAGGGTTTATGACAACATGATTAAGCAAAGTCGATAATGAATATGAGCATAAATAGTGGATCATCAAAGAAGATCAAAATGATTCATAAGTGTTATGCAGATCCACATGTGCGATGGCATGATAGATAATTGTTTTCAAGCTAGCCTATTACAAGGCAACAGATGGCCTAAAAGAATAAGTGTTTTTGTAAAGTATCGCAATTGGCAGATGCTAAGCCGGCCGGCGGTTTACTAGTCTTGGCCTTGGCGAGTTGAGGGTTGTGGGTCAGCCAACACCGGTTCATCATCCTCCTGTTCACCCATTGGCTGGAAGTCAGAGGTTGTCCAGTTGATCCCAGTCAAAGCTTTGAATACAGCCTCATCACTAATAAGTTTTGACGGGTCAATGTCAGGGGCAAAAGTATGCTTACAAATCGGAGGAGTAAGGTCATGGGATTCATGGATCGGCGCCTTGACCTTCTTGTTGTCAACATCATAAACCACCTGATAATGGGACATGTCGGTATCTTCAGCTAACTTGCTGGCTAAAGCACGCATTTCTCTTGCTATTGAAGCAAAGTCCTCAGCACTGAAGGGATACCCGTCCTCCTTTATGCTGGGGCAGCCGTTAGCCAAGTCTTCCGGGTCAAGATCTGCTTGCCATGCTTTAGCCCGGGTTAGCGCGGTGATTGCACCGGCTCTCGTAGCTAATTTCTTAAGCTCCTTGACCCGTTGGGGCAGCACAGATAGCTTCTCTAGTGTGTCCTTAATGAGGGTTGACGGTTGTTTCTTATGCGAGGCTGTGGAGATGGCTCGTTGTGCGCCAGTATATAATTGCTCTATAAGATTATAGGCGGCTTTCAGTTTCTTGCGCATATCTGAACCGAGGTGGGCAATCCTGGAGCCTGCATTACCAAGTAAATCTGTAAGCCGGATGAGTAATGATTGCAATGCATTAGTAGTAACAAATTGATAGGAAGTTACTTACCGAAGATGGCAGCAGTCATGGCATTTATTTGATGTTTTAAGCTGGCAAGCTCTTCAGCTACCGGCTTAAGAGTCGTTTCTGCTTCCTTGGCCTTCTTTAATAGAGCTGATTTTTCTATCTCCCAACCTACTTGGTCAGCCTTGAAATCTTTCTTCAGCTTTTCCACCTCTGCCAAGGCGGTGGTTAATTCGGTTTGGCATTGGAGGTTTCAGATTGCTGAGACTTTACGTTCTCTTGAAGATCGGCGACTTGGGATTCTTTGACATTAAATTCAGCCCACAGGATATAAAAAATAGGCGGGTTACAATCATCTTATTTAAAAGTCCCAACCACAATACAAGTATTTCACTTGGCACTTGGGGGCTAATGCACAATGCTCTTTTCTAAAGACAATTTCATAATGACCCGGCTACATTATGGTGACTATGGCCGATTCATGGGGGCTATATGCTTGGATTTTATGGACAAATATGGTAATGAGACCCAGCTTATCTTGACATATTAAGCCGGCCCTTGTGGGCTACAGGTGCGAAATTGAATCATTACTATTCAAAGTCCCGACTCATCTTGACAGATTAAGCCGGTCCTTGGGGGCTACATGTGCAAAGTTGAAGTATTACTATCAAAAGTCCCGGTTTATCTTGAAAGTATAAGCTGGCCCTTGGAGGCTACTGGATTTGATCTACAAGGCTATTTAAAGTCTACAGTACATTCCATTCTATCATGTCCAGTAAACTTGGCGGCTAATGGAAGTATATTCATATGAAGATAGCTATAGTGTTTACCTCAAAGCGCTCCTTCATCAAGTTAATAAGCCAGATTCAAAGTGCGACTTGTATGCAGGCGATTCAAGTACCCAGAGTGGATCTCTTGAGCACTGAAGTGGGCATAACTCTCTAAATTAACTGACCACTTGCCTTTGTCAGCAACAAAATTTTCTTCCTTGGTGTTGTGCTTTGACAAGACAGTGGGATTGCCTGGCGCTGTATAGCCAAGCCCAGTGATGACAACATCATCAGCCTTATCTTCAGTAGTCTTGATGGGACTTGGCGGCTTGATGGGGCTTGGCGGCTTAGTGGTGGCTGGATCAATGTCCATATGATCTATGGAAACGTTGTTCTCTTCCAAAGGCGTTTCATCAGCTGTGGCTTCAGGGGCGTAGAAGGAAGTGACTATTGACTGCTTCTCTGGTTCAAAAGGATTGTCAGTGGTCTTTGTCACCTTTGATTTCTTGTTGGGCTTTGCCATAGCTCTGTGATTAGAGAACAAAGATGAGGTTAGCACAACAACTGAATATATGATTGAAAGCAGAGATTAAATGTTCTTACCCAGGCACAGTCTTGAAGACTTGGACGTGAGTCCCCGTTGAGTCGCCAGAGGAGGAATGAGATGTTCCCTGATAATTTGAATTGGAAGGATTAAGAGGTTGTCAAAAAAGACCGGCCTTGAGATAAGTTAAGTCAGAATTTGTTAAGACCTCTAGACGACGCTTGTGGGGAGCTGGGGTGTTTGGTAAGCCGGAGGAAAGGATCTCGCTTCCGCTGTTCCGGGTTGTGCGGCGAGCTTCATGTTGCTGCTTCTTCAAAATAAAGTTGGGATCCAAATAAGCCAAAGGATGAGTAAACCTTACTTTCTAGCTTGCTTGGCGAGTTTTCTATTTTGGTAGAGATTCTGAGCCGAAGGAAAGAACAGTTACCTCTTCATCACCCGCACGGCTGGCTTCCGCTTCATCTTGATAATAGTCATCATCAATGAGATGTACAAAAAATGAGCCAAGAGAATCAAGTTCTACCTATGACTCATCATCATCACCATCGTCATCCAAGTTCAGTAACTCGGAGGGGTCGTTCTTCTTCTTGGCAGGTTTTTTGGTAACCTTGGTCTTGGTCCGGGTCTGCTTGGCCAGCTTATCCTGCAGCTTCCTCTTCCAGAAAGGAGAACCGGCCTGACAAGGTCAGATGATCATAAGTGGACAGTGTTAATGAAAACATGATTCAGACTGGAAACATGGTGTGCAACACTTATAGCTGGCGGCTGGTTCAAGGTGTAGTAAGGACTAAGTCTGGTTTTACTGCATTCTGTCCAGCTTTCATTCAACAAACCCTTGGTTGCTTCATTGACTTCTGCATCAGATAATTCGATTTTGTAGTGGCGTTGGGGATCTTCCAAGTTGCTGGTGTACTCGCACATTAAGCCGGGGCGGTGGCTTAAGGGCAGGATCCTCTAGGAGACCCATCACCGAACAAGGTCGACGCCGGTTAAGCCAGTAGCCATGAATGCTCTGATCTTTGAAAAAATGGACGCATACTTGGCCTGTTCCTTCGTGTTGATCCACTTTGGAAGCTGATGTGTGTTGCTGAGCCAGTATTCACGATAACCCGACAGGGGATTCTCACCCTTTGGAGATGTATCTTGGCAATAGAACCAAGTCTGGTTCCAGTCCTTGGGGTGACTGGGCGGCTTAGCATATGGGAAGGTGGTCTCTTTTCGTTTCTGAATTGAAACTCCACCTAGTTCCAAGCTGGGCCCGTCGGTGAACTCTGTCTGCCGGTTCAAATAATAAAATTCCCTGAACAGTTCGACAGTGGGCTCCTCTTGAAGATAAGCTTCACAAAAGACTTGGAAGTTCCAAATATCGGAGACAGAATTGGGCTTAATGTCTTGAGGATGAAGTTGGAAGAATTGTAGCACATCTTGAAAGAATTTTGAGCCGGGCGGGGTAAACCCCCGGATCATATGATCAGTAAAAACAATTACTTCTCCTTCCTTGGTCTCAGGAGGATTTTTGGTGCCTGGGACCCTCCAATGAATGTCATCTTTCTTCGCTAAGATGCCAGTTTCAACAAAAAAAATTCAAATCTTCCTCGGTGACCTAGGATGATGCCCAGTACCATGCAGTGAATGTCTTAGTCATTGTTGATGATGATCTGAAAAGAAAATTTTGCCGGTTTAAGATTATGTTGTAAAGACAACCATTGGTTCAAGGGTAAGAACTATAAACATGCAGTGTGTTAAGCCAGAGGATAGTGTTGGAGTTATGCAATGCAATCTATTGGCAGCTTAAGAGGGGACTAATGGTACTTGGCGGGTTATGGCTTATGAGTTAAGCCGCCTATGCAGCTATCAATTTTTAGATCGATACATGAAGAATTGCTAAGTGTTGGACAAATAATTTTCACAGATCGGTGCTATAATTTTGGATCTACATCAGTTGATATAAACAAGAAAAATTCTAAACCTAAGTGGCGGCAGCAGGAAAGGTCATGTGCTCAGATGAGATCTCTTATGCAGGGGAGTCGTTCAAATATCAAAAATGAGTGCTAAAACTGATCCCGCGCAAGATGAGCACTAAACTCAGATCAAAACTACAGAAGATAGGGAAGAACAAAGAGGAACGGAGATGAACTCTGAAGAACTCGAGCAAACCCTAATGCAGATCTATGGTGAGGAAAGAGGAAGGCTTACTGGGGCTGTTGGATAGCGGAGGTGCGCTGAGGAGCTCTGGTACGGTCAGGTTGATGCAGCGGCTGAGGTTGAGGCAGTAGACGAAGGTCGACAGCGGCGGCGGAGCTCGGGCGCTTGAGGCATTGTGAGGAAGAGGACAAAGATGAGGAAGCAAGGGGGAAATGAAAAGGACCCTTGTCCCTATTTATAAGGCAGCGGATGGATGGCATGCGCGGGATCGAGGAGGCTGAAAAAATGGTTATGTGACAGCGCAGATGCCTCGATTCTCAGGAGGTTCATTAAAAGTGAAGATATGATGAGATTTGGGCCTCATGTGATATTAATGCGAGATGATGTCACGGCGGGTTAACACAATTATGAGAGCTGACGTCATGGCGGGTTATAAGATTTCATATGAATTGACAGTGAAGTATATTTTGTAAGTCAAGTGTTGAAGATTGATATGAACAAGTTCACACCAACCTGGGGCCTAATGTTGGGGATATGACTATTGGGTATGACCCGCCCAGGAGGGGCCGGGTCATACCACTGGTGGTTCATAATGAGAAGGCCCAAGAGGATGCTGAAGATGGCGGTTCATGAAGTAAGCTTACTGAAGGCCCAAGACCAGGAGGAGACTTGAGGCCCACGGGCACAAACCGCCATATGTTTAACTTGTATGATAAGGAAAGTTTAGTTCTGTCACCGAGCTGGACACGTTGTGTATGAGCCGGCAGGGACTCTATAAGCCACTAGGCATCAGCCTATGTATATAAAGGGGTGACCCGGCGGCGGGTTAAGGCAAGAAACAACAAGTCGAGAACTTGGTCAAGCGTATTTCCTCCCTGGTAATCGAAACCCAAGCAATAGAACCTAAAGCAGGAGTAGGACTTTACCTCATTGCGAGGGGCCAAACCTGGGTAAACTCTCTGTGTCATTTATCCCGGTTTAGCCCCTTCAAGCTAACTATGTTGCGATGGCTCCACACCTAAGTCCTCATGCTAGGGCATCTGCCATGATAATTCCACAACAAAAACGGTCTCTTGTGATAAGCAAAGCGTTCTTGAGGGTAGACGGGAATTTCATCATATCACTTTCATCGTGTTGGCTTGATTCGTGTTTGCTACTTTGATAATTTGATATGCGGATGGATCGGTGCTTAGGTGTTGTTCTTACTTGAAAAAACCTCCTACTTATGATTAACCCCCTCGCAAGCATCCGCAACTATGAGAAAAGTATTAAGATAAAATCTAACCATAGCTTTAAACTTTTGGATCCAAATTGGTCCCTTACGAAGTAGCTCGTAAACTAGGGTTTTAGCTTCTGTCACTCAAGCGACCCATCATCTAATAACTACTTCACAATGCATTCCCTTAGTCCCAAGTATGGTGAAGTGTCATGTAGTCGACGTTCACATGACACCACTTAGGAAATCACATCATACATATCATCAAAATATCACACACATATCAAGTTCACATGATTACTTGCAACATAACTTCTCCCGTGACCACAAGAACAAAAGTAACTACTCACAAATAATAATCATGCTCAAGTTCAGAGGGATATTAAATAGCATAATGGATCTGAACATATAATCTTCCACCAAATAAACCATATAGTAATCAACTACAAGATGTAATCAACACTAGTGGTCACCCGCAAGCACCAAACTAAGGTTCCGGTACAAACATTGAACATAAGAGATGAACTAGGGTTTGACAGGAGATGGTGCTGTTGAAGATGTTGATGGAGATTCCCCTCCCAAAGATTGGAGAGTTGTTGGTGATGACGATGATGATGATGATTTCCCCCACCGGGAGGAAAGCTCCCCCGGTAGAATCGCTCCGCCGAAGGGCAAAACTGCTCCTGCCCAAGTTCCGCCTCGAGACGGCGGTGCTTCGTCCCGAAAGTCCTCTCCTTTTTTCTAGGTCAAAATGACTTATATACCAGAAGATGGGAACCGGAGGTGGGCGGAGGAGGGCACAACCCACCAGGGCGCGCCTGGGCTCCCTGGCACGCCTAGGTGGGTTGTGCCCACCTGGTGGGCCCCATCTGGTAGTTATTTGCTCCAGTATTTCTTAAATATTCCATAAAAAATCTCCGTGAAGTTTCTGCTTATTTGGAGATGTGCAGAATAGGTAACTCTAATGTAGCTTTTCCAGGTCCAGAATTCCAGCTACCGGTATTCCCCCTCTTTATGTAAACCTTGCATATGAGAGAAAAGGCATTAGAATTACTCCCAAAAGCAATATTATGCATAAAAACATTATAAATAACAGTAGGAAAACATGATGCAAAATGGATGTATCAGACGCGTGTTGATGCCCGGGTAAGGAGGTCATGGCATTCCTCCTCAATAACTTTGCCCACCTTCTTGGCACACCTTTGAGCCACTCCAGGGCCTTGGTAAAAAAGTCGAGGTAGCCTGCGTCATTGGGCATGAGGGGGCTGGATATGTCCTCCTTGCAGATGGAGCCCCGAGCGCAGTGAGCCCGCAGCTCAAGGTCTTGGAACATCTTGGAATGCGCATGCTTCCGCCCCCGAGCCTGGTTCGCTTCATTCATGGTCCGCTCCACAAGGGATGTGACGTTTGCCACTTGCTGCTAGAGCGATGCCAGCTCGGTCTCAAGGATGGTTTTGGCTTTCCGTGCAGCCTTTCACCACCCTTCCGCTTTAGTCAGCACTTCCTTGACGTCGTCTATCTCGTGTTGTAGCTCTTTGTGTCGAGCGCTAAAATGGGTTTCTTGCAGATTTAGTTTTTGGTTGAGCTCCTTGGGGAGTGCTAGGAGGGCACTCTCGGTTTTCTCGTTGGCGTCTGCTTGGATCTTCGCTTCCTTGGTCGCCAGGGATGCCTTGGCTTTTTCCACGCGTTGCGTAAGGGAAGCTTGAGCGGTAGACACCTGGTGGTCCAGCACCTCCAACCGCTCGCGCTCCAGACTTTGCTCAGATGATGTTAACATGAGTTCCTGCTCGAGGGCCTTGTGGTCTGCCTTACACATCGCCAGTCCTTCATCGCAGGCGGAGAGGGTGTCTCTCCGTTCCTGGATTTGCCGCTCCAGGATGGCATTCGAGGCCAGGAGCTCCTGTTTGCGAGCCTCTGTGGCTTCACGTCGTCGGTCTGCTACCTCAGCCTCTAGGAAAGCATGCTCACTGGCCTCCTTCACCTCGGCGATCGATTTCTCGCCCTCGAGCGGGCGCCCTCATGCTGGAGATGGCTTAGCTTGACGGAGATTTCAAGTTGATGCCACCCGCGCGCCAGGCGCAGTCGCTCCTCAGCCAGACATGCTTCAACATCCTGGAGCTCCGCCCTGAGCTGGTTCAGCGTGCCCACTGTGTTCTGCAGGAGGCCGGGTCGGATCAGGGTTCGGTAGTTCATGAGCACCAAGGGCCAATCTGGGTTGGACCCCTCACCCTCGCCCGTCGTCAAGGCCTGGGAAGCCCCAGCCACACCCATTGAGGGTTGGGGGCTGGCCGACGCCCCTTCCGCCCCTCCTGGGCAAGGTGATGAACCCGGCAAGCTTGGGGCTCTGTCAGAGGTGGCTAGGCTCTCAGGATCGCCCCACCGTTGGCCTGAACGGGTGCGGTTGCCAATGATTCCTCCTTCATCATCTCGGCGTCCGCCGCGGCCATAGGTTCTCCGGAGGCCGAGGAGTGGTCACCTGAGGGCGCCTCCAGAGAGGTCGCTAGCACTCTTTGGCGCGCGGGCCCATCTTCGGTGGCCGAGGAATGTTCAATCACTCTGCACACCGCACCCCGGCGAGTAGTGGCGGAGGTGCCTCTCGCCCGGGCATGGCTTCGGTGACTCGGTGGTGCATGTCCTTCCCGCATTCCATGGCCTCGGCAAGGGACGAGAAAACATTTGTTGCGCTCGGGGGCTCCTTTATCTTTTTGCTCGAGGAGGACCTGCATAGAGGAAAGGCTTAGACACCCTAGTCGTGTTGAAACAAGTAGGGTGAGGGCAAAGCACTTACTCATCCCTAGCGACCCACTTTCTTTTCTTCAGCGCCCTTTGCAGTGCGTCGGTGCCACTCTCGATCCAAGGCTTCCTCTCGAGGTCCGTTCTGGGAAATGGTCGCGTAGCCTTGGCGTTAGCTCCCGTCTCCCTTGTGAGGTGAACCTGGGGGTCACCCTTGGTGCCTCTCTTGGGGGTGTACTGCCCGGAAACTGTTGTCCTGGGGCTCTTCACGCCCCACGTCGCACCGGGCATGGTGACGGCGGCCTCGGGCAGAGCGGTGCTGCCAGTGCTCGAGGGTGTGGGGATTAGTTGATGACCGGCCTGTTGGGGCAGGCCGCCTGTCGGTGTCAAAACCGGCAGATCTCGGGTAGGGGGTCCCGAACTGTGCATCTAGGCGGATGGTAACAGGAGACAAGGGACATGATGTTTTTAACCAGGTTCGGGCCCTGTCGATGGAGCTAAAACCCTACTCCTGCTTGATTAATATTGATGATATGGGTAGTACAAGAGTAGATCTACCACGAGATCAGAGAGGCTAAACCCTAGAAGCTAGCCTATGGTATGATTGTTGTTCGTCCTATGGACTAAAACCCTCTGGTTTATATAGACACCAGAGAGGGCTAGGGTTACACAGAGTCGGTTACAATAAGAGGAGATCTACATATCCGTATTGCCAAGCTTGCCTTCCACGCCAAGGAAAGTCCCATCCGGACACGGGACGAAGTCTTCAATCTTGTATCTTCATAGTCCAGGAGTCCGGCCAAAGGTTATAGTCCGGTCATCCGGACACCCCCTAATCCAGGACTCCCTCAGTAGCCCCTGAACCAGGCTTCAATAACGACGAGTCCTGCACGCAGATTGTCTTCGGCATTGCAAGGCGGGTTCCTCCTCCGAATACTTTATAGAAGATTTTGAACACAAGGATAGTGTCCGGCTCTACAAAATAAGTTTCACATACCACCATAGAGAGAATAATATTGGCACAAATCTAATCTGCTGACGTATTCCGTAGCGTGACATCACGCCAAGGCCAAGCCTTTATTCGAATCATTTCACCGTCCCACCTCAGCGCGTTTAGCGAGGTGGTTTCCTTGGCACGTCTTGTCGAAGCAGAGATCGTGTCCCCTTATCCTGGGATTCTCATCAATACGGGCGTGGGTAACCCAACCGTGCCATTAATCACGGCGCTTGGGAGATAAGCGAGTTTTACCAGGCTGGTGGGGGCACATAGTTTTGCCCGCCCATATAAGGGGATAAGGATCCACCTTTTCCATCTACGCCTTCTTCCTCCTTCGCTTATCCCTTTCCGCGCACTCGAGCTCCAGCGCCAAGTCCGCATTTCCCACCTCAACCTTCTCCAGCCATGTCCAGAGCGGGAGGCAAGTGGATGGCCTCCTCCATCACGGAGGGGCACATCAAAAAGTTGAGGAAAGTCGGATACTTGTCCAATGACATCGCGCACCGGCTTCCAGACGAGGGGCAGCTCATCCCCACCCCCAGGCCCCATGAGAGGGTGGTGTTCCTCCCCCATTTCCTCCGCGGACTGGGCTTTCCACTCCACCCATTTGTCCGGGGGCTCATGTTCTACTACGGCCTGGATTTCCACGATCTGTCCCTGAACTTCATCCTCAACATCTCGGTGTTTATCTCGAGTGCGAGGCCTTCCTCTGCATCAAGCCCCACTTTGGCTTATGGGTGAAGACCTTCAATGTCAAGCCGAAGGTAGTGGGCGGCCAGCAAGCGGAGTGCGGAGGCGCCATGGTGGGCAAGATGCCCAATGTTATATGGCCCGAGGGCTCCTTCATGGAAACCATCAAAGGGTAGCAATCGGGGTGGTTCTACATCACCGAGCCGTGTGATCCTGAATGGGCAGCGGCCCCCGAATTCCAATCTGGCATCCCCACACGGCTCACCTCCTAGAAAGAGAAGGGCCTGTCGTGGGGTAATTCGGGAGAGCTGACCGGACTCCAAACCTGCGTCCAAAACCTAGTGGACAGGAAGGTTAAACTTGTCAACGTAGTCCAGGTCATGCTCTTCCGCCGGATCCTCCTGTGTCAACGACGGGCTTTTAACTTGTGGGAGTTTGACCCGGCCTAGCACCAAACTTTGTCCAGGCTCTTTGACACAACGCACGAGGATGCCTGGAAGGTGCTATTCAAGGGCGCCGAGATTCCCCCTCCCATTACCGAGGATCGCGGATTCTGCGCGAAGCGCCAAGCCAGCATAGTAAGCTTGTTTTACCCCTTATGGGACACTTGTTTTTCATAGTTTGACTCTATGCGGGATCTAAGCTCCCGTTCCTTTGACAAGACTGGCAGAAGAAGACCGTACAGATCGACTGTCTGGCTCCTTTACCCGAAGGCCCAATAGATGCCCGCTTGGCGAAGCTGCTGGCCCCGGCACCTTACATGGTGCTGGAGAAGAAGGCCAAGAAGAAGGCCACGGGAACTCAAAAGAGTTCCCGGCGCCCGGTGGTGTCGGATTCATCATCCGGTGACTCCAAAGCGCACTCCTCCCACGATGACAAGGAGGAGGAAGAAGAGGCCTCTCCCCCTCCAGGGGGGAGGAAAGAAAAGGAAGGCCGCCCCAACTAGGGGGGGCGGAGGGTCCAAGAAGGGAAGGACCCTTCCTCCGGACTACTCCACCGACACCGACGACGGTGAAGAGGAGTGGCCATCCAGGGCCAAGCCCCTGGCAAAATCGTAAGTATCCGGATACCAGACTAACTCATGGTGTTCCTTTATTGCACAGTATCTTCTGACACCGAATATAATCATGCAGTCCGCCCAAGGCCCGGCTCGATGTTTCGTCGAGCGGCTCCCTGGATTCGTAGGATGTGAATAGTGTTTCTCTCCTGACTGCTACCTCCCCTCGCCCTACGGATGACGCCGAGGTGGAGTCCCAAAAGGGGCAAAGCCAGGAGGAGGTGGTCCTGGAGGCGCCACAAGGCGACCTCCCGGACTCCAGGTGCAAAGGGGATAAAACCCCAAAGGGATCTAAGTCCAGCACTGGGACGAACACCGCACCGGAACCTTCAGTGGTTCCGGAGTCCGACAAGCGGCCCCCAAGTAAGAAGGGCAAGCCTACGATGCCGGTGACCTCCGTCCAACCGGAGGCACCGGATAATTTGCTAGAGGTTCTTAACGGCACCTCCATCGACGAGGAGCACCGCACTATTACGAGTGCGGTAATGCAGAAGGTTCAGTCCGCCAAGAGTGGGCTGACGGAAGCCTGCCAGCCTTCTAACAGGCTTTGAGGTATGTATTTAAGATATGTAAAAATATTACCACATAGACAGTAGCCCCTGATGCTCGGTTTGGTGTTCGGAAAGAAAAGTCGAACTGAGGATCTAAAAGATATAAGCAGGAGTCTAACATAAGTATGTCAATATGGGAATGCAGGTGCGCTGCTGACCTCTGCCGCACTGACTGCGGAGGTCGATGCATTGAAGCAGAGCCTCGAGCGGTCCGAGAACAAGCTCGGCCTTGCCAAGAAGCAGCTTGAGGACAAGGAAGGTAAGTAATACCTTATGTAAGTATATAAAAAGATCTTGTTGCAAATAATGACAGGACCAACGTGAGTATTACAGGGGCCACAACCGAGGTGGCGACCCTGAAGGAAGCGTTGTCCAAGGCTGAAGACAATGCGGCCGTGGAGCGTACCGAGCGAGAAAAGCAGGAGGCGCGACTGGCGGAGGTACAGCAAGAGCTCCACGCTCTCGTGAAAAAACACGAGAGTTTGGAGCTTGACTCAAAGACTCGAGAGTCCGAGCTCGCCTCGGCCCTTGAGAGCGCCAAATCTGCCAAGGCCGAAGCCCAAAAAGCCCTCCAGGAAATTGAGGCGATTTAGAAGATAGCGGCGGGTAAGGCATTCTTTATGCAAAGCAAGCACGTGAAAGTGAATTACTTGTTACTTACCCGAGTCCGGAGCTCTCCAGGAGCATTCACAGATCTGCCCCGCAATGTGTCCGACGCTGCCGCATTCTACCGAGCCAAGGAAGGGAGCTCAACGGAGAAGGTGTTCTGGTCCCAGTATGTTGAGGCCGGACACCCGGTGCCCTTGAGCAATCAGTTGAAGCAGCTGGTCGAGCTCCATAAGGTAGCCGAACAGGCCATGAAGGGCCTTATAGTCCGGCTATGGCTTAGGGAGGTCATGCTTGGGAGCTACTTTGGGCTGGTGACGCGGCTAGCGGATGCATGTCCACGGCTTGAAGTCATCAAGCGCTCCGTATGCATCGAAGGCGCCCGTAGGGCCCTTGCCCGTGTTAAAGTGCACTGGGGCAAGATGGATGCTGAGAAGCTGGTGACGGATGGGCCACCGGAGGGCAAGGAGCATCGCAAGCCCGAGATGTATTATGAGGGCATCCTGAAGGGTGCCCGCCTTGTGGCGGGTGAGTGTTCCAAGGATGTAATTTTTGAGTAAACTCGCTCGTGTTATCCTGTGCGCTGAAAACTTGTTCATATGCGCTAAGCAACACTTTTTGAATTTAAAATATTACCTTCTGTGCGGCCATTTATTAAATCTGAGAGATGGCGAGTCGTCGGCTTCTACCCCCATACCACGAGTGTTGGGGTGTTCGGGATAAACCTGAGTGCTCTTGTTCCCATTCTTGGGTCCGTCGAGGGAGGTGCTCAGCACAACGAACAAGGCAATCGGACTATAATGCTTTATCACTCTCACTTAGCCATAGAATTCTATAATTTTAAGTTTTGGCGAAGCCCCTAGTATTCGGAAGGCCGAGTTCGGGGCGCTATCCACGCCTAGGCCGGACAAAGCCAGCTCCTCGCTCTAAGCGGCATAAGTCTTTAGGGACTCGAAACCTCTCGAACAGCGACCGGCTCTCGCCCTATCATGACGGTTAGTTTTAGCTTTCTCTACTGAGGTGCTTAACCTATCTCAATCAGGGCACAATCGCAGTAGTTCTCCCAGCGCTACCTTATCCGATATAGGAACATAAGGTACCAAAACATGGGAGCCGGGCAAACCCAACTATTGACCCAAGACAAGATTCGGAGCCGATGCATATAATGCTATAAGTTCGGGGTGCCGCACTCGTGAGAGTGTTCGGACTTCTCACACCATATTCTAGGGTACTTAAGCCCCGGGTGTATTGTCCGTACCAAAGTGTACGGTTTCATAATGTCATAACTGAACATATAAACAGTGAATTCAATAATGGACAAGAACTATGTATTGTTTATTAAAAGGCTGATGTGAAAGCAGAACGATACAAATAGTGCGATAAGCAAGAGATGGGATTATTTGACATGTCCCCCTCCAGGGGCAAGCTGCGAGACTTTATGTAAGACAGGTATTTAGCTCGTTATAGAGACCACCTGGATATTCGACGTAGCTTGCTGCCTCCCTGGCTGTTGCATCGTGTGTTCGGCGATTGTACTGCCGGACAGGCCTTCCAGAGAGTGGAGTCCTGAAAGTAAGAAAAAAGAAATGACAAAATCGGGAGCCCCTAGTGCGGTTGAGCCGCATTTTGGGCGTGCCGTGGTTGTGCCCCTCCCCTTATGCCCATGGTATTTCCAGAGCGTAATTATGTACGTGTAGTACTGGTTTCGCAATTTCGCGAGGGCTGGGGTTGGGGCCGCACTGCTATGCTTGCTCGGAATGTGCCAGGCGGTCTTGTTGTAGGTTACTCCAGGCACGCTTGACGATGTCCGGATGTTTAATAGCCGGACTGGAGAATTGCCTTGAGAGGCTACTTTGTACTTCCACCGCGAGGGCCGCCATATGTTCCTCTGTTCGGAGAGAGTGTTCGGTGTTTCCATTGACCGTAATGACTCCTCGAGGGCCTGGCATCTTGAGCTTGAGGTATGCGTAGTGCGGCACCGCATTGAACTTTGCAAATGCGGTTCGTCCGAGCAGTGCGTGATAGCCACTGCGGAACGGGACTATGTCGAAGATTAACTCCTTACTTCGGAAATTATCCGGTGATCCGAAAACCACTTCGAGTGTAACTGAGCCTGTACAGTTGGCCTCTACACCTGGTATGATGCCTTTAAAGGTCATCTTTGTGGGTTTAATCCTTGAGGGATCTATGCCCAGTTTTTGCACTATATCCTGATAAAGCAGGTTCAGGCTGCTGCCGCCGTCCATAAGGACTCTAGTGAGGTGAAATCCGTCAATGATTGGGTCTAGAACCAATGCGGCGAATCCGCCGTGGCGGATGCTAGTGGGGTGGTCCCTTCGATCAAAAGTGATCGGGCAGGAGGACCACGGGTTGAACTTTGGGGCGACTGACTCCAATGCATATACGTCCCTGAGTGCGCGCTTCCGCTCCCTTTTGGGGATGTGGGTTGCGTATATCATGTTCACCGTCCGCACTTGTGGGGGAAAGCCCTTCTGTCCCCTATTGTTCGGCGGCCGGGGCTCCTCCTCGTCATCGCTATGCAGCCCCTTGTCTCTGTTTTTGGCACTTAACTTGCCTGCTTGCTTGAACACCCAACAATCCCTGTTGGTGTGATTGGCTGGTTTTTCAGGGGTGCCGTATATCTGGCACGAGCGATCGAGTGTTCGGTCCAAACTGGATGGGCCAGGAGTATTTCTTTTGAATGGCTTTTTTCGCTGACCGGGTTTAGAGCCTCAGAATCTGGCATTAACTGCCGTATCCTCAGCATTGTCACCATTAATGCGGCGCTTGTGCTTGTTGCGACGCGACCTGCCATTGTTGTCCTTGGTATCCGAATTACCAGGGATCTTGGTCATGCTATTGCTACGAGCTAGCCAGTTGTCTTCTCCCACGCAAAAGCAGGTCATGAGTGTTGTGAGGGCTGCCATGGATTTCGGCTTTTCCTGTCCTAGGTGCCGGGCAAGCCATTCATCACGGATGTTATGTTTGAAGGCTGTGAGGGCCTCTACGTCCGGACAGTCGACTTTGATTTTTCTTGGTTAGGAACCGTCTCCGGAATTGTCTGGCCGATTCCTCTGGCTACTGAATTATGTGGCTTAGGTCATCGGCGTCTCGTGGTCGCACATAGGTGCCCTAGAAATTGTTGAGGAATGCGGCTTCCAGGTCCGCCCAGCAACCAATTGACTCTGCTAGCAAGCTATTAAGCCAACGCCGAGCTGGTCCTTTAAGCTTGAGTGGGAGGTATTTGATAGCGTGTAGATCATCACTGCGGGCCATGTGGATATGAAGGAGATAATCCTCGATCCATACCGCAGGATCTGGTGTGCCATCGTATGATTCGATGTTTACGGGCTTAAAACCCTCGGGGATTTGATGATCCATTACTTCATCTGTGAAGCATAGTGGGTGTGTGGCGCCTCTGTACTGGGCTATATCACGACGTAGCTCAAATGAGCTTTGTCTGCTGTGTTCGGCCTGGCCGTATTTGCCATATCCGGCATGACGGTTATTGTCACGTGTCGTGGGGCGGCCACGCGATCCGTAGATCGATCTTGTTTGCCTTTCCTTGTCCTCCAATATGTCTCGCAGGTCTGGCGCATTTCCCCGTGCCTTGGTATTTTTTGAGCGACGCCGGGGTGCGGCTTGAGTGGATGGCCGAGAGGCCTCTCTGTCGCAGCCACGAGGTGGTCGGCCGGCTGCGTCGTGCGCTGGTGATGTAGGTTTAGGTGCTTCCTCCTCTAATCGGGGTAGCAGCCTGCGCTTTGGGAAGCTCTTGGACGGGCGTTCGAGTTCGTACTCTTCAGCCGCAAGGACTTCAGTCCATCTGTCGGCTAGCAAGTCTTGGTCAGCTCTAAGCTGCTGCTGTTTTTTCTTGAGGCTGCTCGCTGTGGCCATAAGCCTGCGTTTGAAACGCTCTTGTTTGACGGGATCCTCAGGCACGACAAATTCTTCGTCGTCGAGGCTTGCCTCGTCTTCGGAGGGAGGCATGTAATTATCGTCCTCTACCTCTCTGTATGCCGCTCTCTCATGAGGGCTGGCTTCTCCATCCTCTTGTGCTGAATCCTGCTGGAGGGGGTTGTCTTCGGCACTGTCCGGGCTGTTATTATCTCCCGTGCCGGAATCGCCGTTTTTGCTTTGGCGGGATTTAGAGAAGCACCGCTAACGCTGGCGCTTATGCTGCTTCTTGGAGGGGTCATCCTCCATTGTACCATCGTCATTCCCTTCTTTTGGGGTGTCCACCATGTATATGTCGTATGACAAGGTGGCCTTCCAGTGCCCTATAGGCGCTGGTTCTTGGTCGTCTCCTGCATCGGTGTCCATACTGTCGATGTCTTCGGAGTCGAAGTCGAGCATGTCGGTTAAATCATCGATAGTGGCTACGAAGTGGGTGGTGGGTGGGCTTTGAATTTCTTCGTCGTCCGCATCCCAACCTTGCTGACCATAGTCCAGCCAGGGCTCTCCTGATAAAAAGAGAGACTTTAGTGAATTAAGAATGTCTCCGAAGGGCGAGTGCTGAAAGATGTCTGTGGCGGCGAACACCGTGATCGGCGCCCAATCGGGTTCGATCGGCAGGGGCGCGGAAGGTTCAGAGTCCGGAGAGGAGTCCGGCACCTTGGAGTCACGAGCTTCGCAAAGGACAAGGCTGGTGTTCGGCTCGCCCGCCGTAGAGATTGCAGCCCCCGAGGCGGTGTCCAACCACCCGTCCTCGATTGGCGCAGTCGGTTCCGAGCTAAGGGTCGGAGCGGGCACTGGGGCGGCCTATTGGGCACTGTTTGACGGCAGAGCTAGATCATGCCCATCGTGACAGTGCGGTGTGCTCGGCTGTGGCTCGAACCCGTCGAAGATCAAGTCTCCACGGATGTTAGCCGTGTAGTTCAGACTTCCAAATCTGACCTGATGGCCAGGGGCGTAGCTTTCGATCTGCTCCAGATGGCCAAGCGAATTGGCCCGCAGTGCAAAGCCGCCGAATACGAAGATCTGTCCGGGGAGAAAAGTCTCACCCTGGACCGCATCGTTGTCGATGATCGGAGGAGCCATCGGGCCTAAAGATGACGACACAGAGGAACTCTCAATGAAAGCACCAATTTCAGTGTCAAAACCAGCGGATCTCGGGTAGGGGGTCCCGAACTATGCGTCTAGGCGGATGGTAACAGGAGACAAGGGACACGATGTTTTTACCCAGGTTCGGGCCCTCTCGATGGAGGTAAAACCCTACTCCTGCTTGATTAATATTGATGATATGGGTAGTACAAGAGTAGATCTACCACGAGATTAGAGAGGCTAAACCCTAGAAGCTAGCCTATGGTATGATTGTTGTTCGTCCTATGGACTAAACCCTCCGGTTTATATAGACACCGGAGAGGGCTAGGGTTACACAGAGTCGGTTACAATGGGAGGAGATCTACATATCCGTATCGCCAAGCTTGCCTTCCACGCCAAGGAAAGTCCCATCCGGACACGGGACGAAGTCTTCAATCTTGTATCTTCATAGTCCAGGAGTCCGGCCAAAGGTTATAGTCCGGTCATCCGGACACCCCCTAATACAGGACTCCCTCAGTAGTGCAAGAGCACGGCGTTGAAGAAATCTGAGAACGATGGTAGTAGGCTGGAAAAGAGTGCGGGAAGGTAAATGGCGATGGTAGTGGCGTCCAACTCAGCAACGGTTGCGAGGCTGACCAGATTTTGGTCCTTCCCCACTCATTGGAAGTAGCCGCGGTCATCAGGAGGACCTTACTAAGCCCCTCAGCGTTGAGCATCGTGGATCGGCCCAGGGCAAGCTCCAGTGCCGCTTGCCTATCCGTCTCCGCCACTACCCTGCTCGTCCTGCCTGGGGGCACCATGGTGATACAATGAAACCGAGGGCGGCGGAGGCCCGATGAAGGAAGGCCAATCTTGCATGGGAAGGAAGGCATCGGAGGACGGGCATGTACATGAAGGTAATGATGGACGCACAACCTGCGCGGGCAGGCTTTATGTCAGCCCGGGCAGTTTCCGAGGCATTGTGGGAGAAGTGGAGGAGCCCAGTACCGTCATGCACCACGCGTCAAGTCTGGCCCGCAAGCGGTTGGGGCCCACACCGTTTCACCCCCCTACCCCTCGCAATAGGCGAGGTCGTGCATGCCGTGGGCCTGGGGGCTACTGTCAAGCTTGTGGGGTTGGGGGTACATAGGCCCGTCTGCCTGTGGCCCAGTGTGTAGCACATGTCTTGGGGCCGGCAGCTGGCCCACCACCCGGCTTCCCGGGGAGGACCCTCGCGAGGCGCACATCACCAATCGCCGCCAGGAGCCACGCGAGGCCCTCCCACGAGGCGTTTTCCCGAGGCTGCCTCCTGAGGCCCCTCACAGGGGCAACCAAGTCAAGGGCCATTCAGCAGAGTCGCGCGGCCCTGCGTCTTCACGTGTGCGACACGCGCGGTGACGTGCGATGCCAGAGGTCGTGCAAACACGCGTGAATGTGGTGGCTTTCCTCTTTTGTGCTAAGGGAGCAAGGCCTCTCACCGGTTCCAAAGCAATCCCCAAAGGTTGTCGGTTCGGTGCAAGAGGATCATGACGATGGCGCACCAGGATGAAGGTCATCAGCGACCCCACCAGCGCGTCATGGACGACAGCTTTGCAAGCGAAGACCGCCTTTGTCAGGATAGACTGCGCCCCTATCCTCCTTCATACTGACCATTGTGGCAACCTTTCCCGTGAATATTTTTTGGGGGAAGAGGACCAAGGCAAGTATAAAAGAGGGCAGGGTGCCACCGTAGGAGGGGGGGTCAATTATGGGCTCCCCAGGCCATTGTATTCTCATTTCCTCACGAGAGCAATCCAACCACAAAGCAGGAGTAGGGTTTTACACCGCAAGGTGGCCCGAACCTAGGCAATTGTCATGTCCATTTTTCTTTTCCTCTAGTTCGAGCTCGCTAGAGAGTCATCGTGAAGTTGAGAGGCAGAGTAGGGCGATAGCAGTGAGCACACCCTAGAGTTCGATCCTCTTGGGTCCCCGGAGCCCTGATTGCGATAGTTACCAACTCCAAGTATGTAATTGAAGCAGACGAGTTGGTGTAGATCGTAATTGGAGTCCCTCCACTCGTCGATGAATTATCCCATGAACCGCCCTCGAACGATCCCTCGAATCGGAAACCGAAAACACAACCTCTCTAATTGCAAGTGTACGATCTTCACATCTGACAGCACTTCACCATCCAGAACAAGTAGCCATAGGACAAATATAGGAGAATATTAGAGCCACTCGAGGCCTCTAATTATGAGGATTAGAGGAACTAGAACTAGCTCTAATTATCTCAATTAGAACTAGTAGTATTGGGCTAGAGGAGAGACCTAAAACTTGTATATCAAATAGCACCAATACCTCAAGTTCCTCTACGGGGAGGGGAAGAGGGGGTGCCACACAAGAGGAGGATTTACCCCCTTTTGTCGGCCCTAGGGGGAGGAGGATTCATCCCTCGAGTCCAATTCGGCCTCCTCAAGAGGGAAAGGGGGCGCCTCCCCTACATGGGCCCTTGTGGCCCATGTTGCTTTCCACCGTTTGACGTTTTTAGGCCCGTTGATATATAATTAATTATAAAAGCCCTCTAACAATTACTAGGGCCTTTTTACATAATTTAACATCATTGAAAACATTTTCCACCTTATATTAATTATCAGGAATACCCGATATTGCCCGATAAACTACGAAGCTCTTCCGGTCCCCGAAATGCTTCCGGTTCCTCTCGGAACTATTCTGAATATTAACGAAATTATTTTAGAAATAAATCCTCGATTATCTCATCCTACTAATGCTTAGAAGATTGTGATTACCTTAAGCTTGTGACTATATAGGTTTGATAAATCGTATACATGAAACCCTTCTTCAATGACCGATAGTGGAACCGTGGACGTCCATATCGATCCCTATGATTACACAAATGATATTCAAGTGAACCTTTGGTTAGCATGTGATGTTCCCTTTGCTTCCTGATACTTTACAAAACCCAAGGTGAGATATATTGGTAGCCTCTTGAGTCATACACATGCTCATTGTACTGGTCCCTTTGTTGTCGGTTTTGTTCTTCTTATTCGTTGTCGTGTTCCGGCATCTCCGTGATGAAGTCACCTGTGTCTGGCCTGACAATGATGGATGTTGTCGCACCGAGAGGGCCCTAAGAATATCTCTCCATCATCGGAGGAGCAAATTCCACTCTCGAGCTATCGTGTCCCCTGTCAAACTTTGCGATGAACATGTAAGTTGTCATTATGATCACCAAGTTACTAATGACGTTTGAGCAACCGCAGAGCTCATCGTATGGCAAGAAGTGACTATGATACTCTCATGGTCGGAGGAACTAAAATCACAAGTTAATACTCCATGTTATAATAACTGACTCATGACGATATTATCTCAAAGTATAACAAATAAGATTTGGGTCGATTCAATATGACCATTTGCTAACGCCATACTCTAAATGTTGTTTTGAGACTGTCGTTACACTTAACTATGTATCAAGATCCGGAAAACTTGATCACCAACAACACATGAGCTAGTCTTAGAGGCGAGACTAGGAATGTTATTTTGTCGTTTATCGTTCTACACGTGCATATGAGTTTTCCACTGAATCGCATATTCCATGATCATAGCAATTACAACATAGAAAATAAACTCTAAACTATAAACATGGAAACATAATAATACAATCTTATTACCTCTAGGGCATACTTCCAATAAGCAGACAATACATCCCTAAGTTAAGAACTAAGGTTTATCGAACCAGAAGGAGATGGCACACAGACAATGTGAACGATACCTACACACACGAAGCAAATGCTTGGATCCTACGAAGGCAAGAGGGTTGTAAATCCCCTTATTCTCGCCAATTGCAAGGATTAAATCTGGTAATGATAGATAAATATTAAAATAAAATAAAATAAAAGTATAACAGCAATCAATTTTAGATTTTTAGTAATATGAAAAATACACCCTCGGGACATAGGTTCACTAGAGGCATCTCTCTCATGAGCATAGCAACGGTGGATAGTGTCAGATTTCGGGTTCCGCAAACCCTTGAGAGGTTTGAACTTTGGGTTGCGTGCGGAGATCTGAACCTACCTAGCCTACCAACTCGCAAACCTCACAGCCTATCGCAACGAACTCGAGGGGAAAGAGAGACACATCAGTTTACCCATGTTTGGGCCACCTTGCGGTGTGAAACCCTACTCCTGCTTTGTGGTGGATTTGCCTCGAGGGGCTGAGGAAGAACGAGTACAATGGAGAACAGCCTCAGGAGGCATGTTCTTGTGCTCAAGTGAGCTGGTGAGGTGGTGTGGGTGGAATGGATTTGACCCCCCTCTTGGTGGTGGCTAGGTCCTATTTATAGTGGCCTTGGTCTCTTCCCAAACGTAGGCGGGAAGGGATCCCGCAACGGATAAATTTGAAGGGAGACAACAAGTATGCCCTATCCTGACTAAAGTGGTCTTCGCCTGCAAAAGCCGCTGGTCGTGACACTACGGTGGGCTCGGTGGTGACCTCCATCCTGCCGTCCTCGCGGTCTTGGTCTTGTTGCACCAGAATGGAAACCTTTGGTTGATTCCTCGGGACTCCACGCCTGCTGCTTGCCTCCTTTGCACCGAAGGAGAAACTGGTGCTCTGCGCCCGCTGGCGCCCGCCTGGCCTTGGTTGTTATGGCTCACGTCATCCGAACCTCGCGAGGTGTGCCTTGCATAGAAATCTCCGCTCCTCGGGAGCCAGCCTGAGGGGGCCGACCCCCTTGGAGGTCTTGGTGTCGTCCGCCTCGTGAGGCTTGGCCCCTCGCGAGGGTATTGAGTTGTTGATGCTGGAGCTGGACCGTACCAGGCCACCGATGGAGCCACGTCGTGGGCTGTACGCCGGCAAGTCATGGAACCCCCATATCCAAAATGTTGGGCCCAAGGCGCGCTCGGACTTGGCTTTTGGGCGAAGCCAAAGGGCAAGTGCGGAGCATCGCGGGCCCTAACCGCCTGCAGCCTTGGATGACACGTGGCAATTGATGGGACATGGGTGTCTCCACTTCCCCATGTTGCCTCGATAACCGTCTGACTTGACGAGTCAATGCCGCATGCAGAGAATCATCATTACGCGAGATCGTGGAGGCCGACGGTTGGCCTCCCTCTGGCTATAAATGAGGGGAGGGCGGAGCCCCCCTTGCTCATCTCTTTCTTCATCTTCCCGCTGCTTGTCCCTTCTTCTTCTTCACTTTGCCGTAGTTGCAAGGCTCGTGGCACCGGCGAGGAAGTTCTCGGCTGTTGAGAAGGGGGAGGCTCCTAAGAAGGGACCAGCTTCACCACCACCCAAGAGGGGCCACGGCCGTCAACGCAAGCACGCCGCGACCCCGAGGGCAGCCCCCAGGGGGTGCAGGCACACTTCTCCAGGGGCCAAAGTCTCCCTTGGCATCTGCGGCGGTGCTTCTTCTCGTGGTGGGGGCTATCGGCCACGGGGCAGCCCCCGCGACGAGGGGAGGCACGATGTGGCCGCTCGCCCTCCTCGACCGCGCTTCTCCTTGATGGATGCGCTCCCGGAGTTTGTGGCGTGGTTGGAGAGACCCGCTAGCACCCTGTTCCGGCTCCCGCGCTTCTTCACTAGTGAGCTGCCGACCTCGGGGCTCGACGACCTCCGGCTGCAGGCCGACGGCTGCTGCAGCTGGGCCTCGTGGGTGGGGATCAAGGTCATCACCGTGGGCAGCATGGTCCTGACCCATGGCTTGCAGGCGTTTGCTCGCACACGAGGCCTGGGCGGGAGGTGCACTCTCCACTTCAAGTATAATGGCCTTGCGACCCTCTTCGTGAGGGTGTTCATGGAAGACGGCCACCGAGCGGGGTGCTGCCCAGAAGACGGCAGTGGCGACAATGAGCTTGGCCTTGGCATTGACCGTGCCGGTGACGAGGGTGAGCTTGGCCTTGACAACGTCCACACTTCCTCCCGCAGCGGGGGCTCTTCCTCAGGCGAGAGCTCAAGCATCGGCGACTAGGACCAGCCACCGCGATGCCGAGCTCGCATCAAGGAAGGTAGCGGATCGTCTCGCTGCCTCACCTTGATGAAGCAGAAGGAAGGCCCACTCTGAGCTCAAGGCTCCCGAACTTGGCCTCAAGACCCACTGCGGCCTTGCGGGCCGCTTTTGTTTAACCTTTCCTTCCTTCTGCAATTTGGAAAAAAAGTAGGGTGCCCCGCTGGGGTGTGCAATGAACTATGGCAGTTATGCCCTTTGTAATGTGCTTATTATCTTAATGATGTGCCATGATGTTTGTATTCTGGGTAGGCAAGGGTACGGTAACTTAGCTTGACATGTTTGCGGCAGCTTCCCACCTCACGGGGGCGCGACCCTTGACGCCTGGCGGAGCCCTCCTTCCTGATGACTCGGGGGCCACCGGTCTTGGGAGGTGCTTAAGGCCTCGGGAGACATCATGGAGCTGCTGCAGAGCTGTTTAAAGGAAAAAGAAACCTTAACGGGCACCTCATACTTCCTTGCGCGAGCCCCCTACCATAGGTTTAGCTATGGCATAATGCATCCTGTCGCACTGCCTGAGGGACATGGACATGAGAGGGCGCTGATGCCCACGAGCTTGATCGAGGGCTCCTCGCGAGGATAAAGCCGAAGCACTGGGGCAACGGGGTTCAGCGAGGTGTGCTTGTGCGAGGGCGGACCCGTGCACACACACCTTCCTAGCCCCCACGCACGAGGCACACAAGGAAGAGCGATGGGAAACTATCGCCTTTCCTAACCCAGGCCAAGAATGAGCGAAACGGGAGGAGAGAAAATCCAACTTGGCGAACCAAAACGCGAAAACTCCGAATTCCACTAAAAGATTGTGAAACAACTTCGGAAAGCAAGCAAATGAACAGCCACGTCTGGCACCTAGTCTAGTCTTCTCACCAGCGCGGACCTAAGTGCTGCCACTAGGACGTGGGAGGGAGCCCCCGTGAGGCCCCAGGGCGGTGCTCAGGAGACTCCGAGGCATGTACAGCCCCACTTATCATTACGTGAGAGTGTCACGAGCGGAGACCTTCATAGGCCGAGCCTTGCTTCATGGGTAGAACTTTTGGAGGTGCTAGATGTTCCAGGCATTCTGGATGGGGATCCCGTCCTGTGTCTCCAGGCACGCGGCGCTAGGCCTAGAGACACGGGCAATCCTAAACAGGCCCTCCCAATTGGGAGAGAGCTTGTGCAGCCCTTCCCTGGAGAGCACACGCCTTAGGACGAGATCACCCACCTCGAGCGTCCTAGGGAGGACACTGCGGCAGTGGTACCGCCGCAGCGCCTGTTGGTACCTTGCCGCCCGGAGTGAGGCTTGACGGCGGCATTCCTCCCACCGCATGAGATCCATCCCCCGCGTGGCGTCCTAGCATGCCTCGTCGAATGCCAGGACCCGCGTGGAGTGCTGCTTGACCTCGTATGGGAGAACCACTTCAGTTCCGTAGACGAGAAAGAACGATGTTTAGCCCGTCGGCTTGGTCACGATGGTGTGGATGGACAACAGCACGGACTGGAGCTCGTCAAGCTAGCCCCTACCGCAGGCCTGGAGCTTCTTCTTGAAGGTCCTTGCCTTGAGGCCACTCAAGACTTTTGCATTGGCGCGCTCGGCCTGGCCATTGCTCCTGGGGTGTGCCACCGAGGCGTAGCATATCTACGTTCCAAGGTTAGCACAGTATGTTTTAAAAAGGTTGCTAGTGAACTACGAACCATTGTCGGTGATGATGCGATTAGGAACCCCGAACCGGCTCACGAGGCCCTTGATGAACTTGACGGCTGACCCGGTTGGGATGGTGCGGACAGCTTTTACCTCCGCCCACTTGGTGAACTTGTCGATGGCGACGTAGAGGTAGCGGTAGCCCCCTGGCGCTCGGGGAAATGGCCCCAAGATGTCCAGCCCCCAGACCGCGAACGGCCACATAAGTGGGATAGTCTGGAGGCGTTGCGCGGGCTATGGATCTGCTTGGTGTGGAACTGGTAGGCTTCGCAGGAGCACACCAGTTCGGTGGCATTGTTGAGTGTTGTGGGCCAATAGAACCCACTGCAAAACGCCTTGCCCATGAGGGTGCGCTATGAAGTGTGGTGTCCACAGTCCCCACCATGTATGTCGGCCAGCAGCTCGAGCCCCTGCTCCCTGGAGATGCATCGCAAATGAAGATCATTGGGCCTTTTGCGGTACAGCTCACCATCCTGGATGCAGTATGCGGTGGCCTGGCGAGCCACACGCTGGGCATCCTCTTCCTTCTCCGGCAAGGTCCCCTGAAGCAGGTACATCTTGAATTCCTTGGTCCAGCACCCCTCCTAAGGCTCGAGCGTGAGGAGCAGGCGGACCCCTGAGGATGGGCCGCAGGCTGGGGCGCCTGTTCTGGGGGCTCAGGTAGGTCCTCCTAAGGTGGTGCTGGTGCCGCAACGGGGGAGCGGCTGATGGCTTGAAGAGCCACCCTTCAAACACTCCTGGCTCCTGAGGCAGCCGCTGGGATGCCCTCTTGGAGATGTCGTCCGCCTCCTTGTTTGTACCTCGTGGCACGTGTTGTAACTCCAAGCCCAATAACCGTTTCTCCATTTTTCGTAACTCTTCCAGGTATGCTTCCATGTGCTCATCCTTGGGGACATACTCTTTGTTGGAGAAGTTGATGAGGAGCTGGGAATCACCCTTGATGGTGAGACACTTCACTCCCAGCGCCGCCGTGGCTCTGAGGCCAGCGAGTAGGCCTTCATATTTTGCGATGTTGTTGGAGACCTTTTCGCCCTGCTGGAAACAGTGTTGTACAGCATAGTAGAGCTTATCCTTGGCGGGTGAGATGAGGACGGCTCCAGCCCCCGCGTCCTGCCGTGTGAACGCGCTGTCGAAGTACATGATCCACCCATGTGGCGCCTCATCCCCGGGCAAGAGGGAGCAATCCTCGCATATTCCGCGGTCAGGGACGTTGGTCAACTCCACCATGAAATCCGCGAGGGCCGCGCCCTTGATGTCCCTGGTGGTGCCGAACTCGAGCTGGAACGCCTGAAGCTCGATGTTCAACTCTGCGACCCTCCCGGCGGCGTTAGGGCTCCAGAGTACCCTCTCCAGTGGGTAGGCTGAAACGACCTTGATGGGGTGACCCTGGAAGTAGTGGCGCAGCTTTCAGGAGGCGGCGAGCAAACGCTTTTGGGGCATGGGGTAGTGCGCTCGTGCCTCCCGTAGCACCGTGCTGACGAAGTAGATCAGATACTCGATGAGGGAGGAGGTATTGGCGAGGTCTTGTGTCTCTTGAGGATGCTGACCTTCAGGGGTCTCATCACCAGCCGCGGCCTCATGAGCCTTAGCCTCAGGAGCCCCTTCGGTTGAAGGGTCGGCTTGGGCCTCAGGAGGGACACTGGCTGTCGGGTCAGCTAAAGCCTCAGGAGCGCCGTCCTGAGGCTGCTGCGCCTTGCCTGATGATGAGGCGCCCTACCGAGGGTCCTTGATCTGGCGCTCTTTCCTTAGCGCCACCAGAGTGGCGCTGGCGGAGTGAGGGGTGGCGGCTAAATAGAGCACCAAGGCTCAAGAGGGTGCGGCGCCACCATCACTGGCAGGCTGGTTAGGTATCTCTTAAGGTCTTGGGAGGCCGCGTCAGCTTCAGGGGTCCATTTGAATGGCCCTTTCTTCTTCATCAGCTTGAAGAATGGCCGGGCAGGTTCCCCCAGCTTGGAGATGAAACACCCCAGCGAGGTCACGCAGCCTGCCAGCTTCTACATCTCCTTGAGTGTCTGTGGCGGGTACATGTCTTCTATGGTCTTGACCTTCTCTGGGTTGGCCTCGATTCCTCTGTGCAACACTAGGACATCCAGCAGCTTGCCACAGGGGACTCTGAACACACACTTCTCGGGATTCAGCTGCAGTTCCACCTTGCGCAGGCTGGCAAACGTTTCCTTCAGGTCTTTGATTAGTGTCTTCGCCTCCCGAGACTTCACCACTATGTCATTGACGTAAGCCTCAGCGTTCCTCCCAACCTGTCGGCCCAGGGCAATGTGCATTAGCCACTGGAAGGTAGCCCCAGCATTGCACAATTTGACGGGCATGCAGGTGTAGCAGTACACCCCGCAGGGGGTCAGGAACATCGTCTTCTCCACATCTTACACAGCCATCTTGATCTGGTGGTAGCCTGAAAAGGCGTCCAAAAAGCACAGTAGGTCACACTCGGCGGTGGAGTCGACGATCTGGTCGATGCATGGGAGCGGGAAGGGATCCTGAGGGCAAGCCTTGTTGAGGTTGGTGAAGTCGACGCACATGCGCTCCTTCCCCCCTTTCTTGGGGATGATAACTGTTGGAAATATGCCCTAGAGGCAATAATAAAAGTATTATTATATTTCAATGTTCATGATAAATGTCTTTTATTCATGCTATAACTGTATTATCCGGAAATCGTAATACACGTGTGAATACTTAGACCACAATATGTCCCTGGTGAGCCTCTAGTTGACCAGCTCGTTGTGATCAACAGATAGTCATGGTTTCCTGACTATGGACATTGTCGTTGATGACGGGATCACATCATTAGGAGAATGATGTGATGGACAAGACCCAATCCTAAGCATAGCATAAAAGATCGTATAGTTCGTTTTGCTAGAGCTTTGCCAGTGTCAAGTATCTCTTCCTTCGACCATGAGATCGTGTAACTCCCGGATACCGTAAGAGTGCCTTGGGTGTATCAAACGTCACAACGTAACTAGGTGACTATAAAGGTGCATTACAGGTATCTCCGAAAGTAGCTGTTGGGTTGACACGGATCGAGACTGGGATTTGTCACTCCGTATGACGAAGAGGTATCTCTGGGCCCACTCGGTAATGCATCATCATAATGAGCTCAATGTGACCAAGGTGTTGGACACGGGATCATGCATTACGGTACGAGTAAAGTGACTTGCCGGTAACGAGACTGAACAAGGTATTGGGATACCGACGATCGAGTCCCGGGCAAGTAACGTACCGATTGACAAAGGGAATTGCATACAGGGTTTGATCGAATCCTCGACATCGTGGTTCATCCGATGACAACATCGAGGAGCATGTGGGAGCCATCATGGGTATCCAGATCCCGCTGTTGGTTATTGACTGAGAGCGTCTCGATCATGTCTGCATGTCTCCCGAACCCGTAGGGTCTACACACTTAAGGTTCGGTGACGCTAGGGTTATTAGGAAGACTAGTATGTGACTACCGAATGTTGTTCGGAGTCCCGGATGGGATCCTGGACGTCACGAGGAGATCCGGAAGGGTCCGGAGGTAAAGATTTATATATGGGAAGTTGTCAAACGGACACCGGGAAGTTTCGGGGTCATACCGGTATTGTACCGGGGCCACCGGAAGGGTTCCGGGGGTCCACCGGGAGGGGCCACCCCTCCCGGGGGGCCACATGGGCTGCGTGGGGCAGGGAGCCAGCCCTTGGTGGGCTGGCCGCACCCCCCTCCCTTGGGCCCATGCGCCTAGGGTTGAGGGGGAACCCTAGAGGGGGGCGCCCCCCTTGGCTTGGGGGGCAAGCCACCCTCTCCCCTCTCCCCTAGGCCGCCGCACCCCCCCTAGATGGGTTCTAGGGGGCCGGCCCCTTCTCCCTTCCCCCTATAAATAGAGGGGTGAGGGGAGGGCAGCCGTACCACCCTCCAAGGCGCAGCCCTCCCCTCCCCAACACCTCTCCTCCTCCGTTGTGTGCTTGGCGAAGCCCTGTCGGAGTACTGCTTCTCCACCATCACCACGCCGTCGTGCTGCCGGTGGAGCTGTCTTCCTCAACCTCTCCTTTCCCCTTGCTGGATCAAGAAGCAGAACCCTGCTCGGAGGTAGGTTCCCCGCCGGGGAAGGCGCCTATGAGCCCTTTCCCCGGCGGGGGGCCTACAGTCGCCGAGGACACCGCCAGCGCCCCCCTTGCCCCTTGGTCTTCTCCTGGTTTCCGGTCTCCCCAATGATGGTCGGGGGCGGCGCAGGGTGGGGTCCTCGTCGGGCGACATGAAGCAAGGCTCCGTCCTGTGAAGGTCTCCGCTCGTGACACTCTCACATAATAATGAGTGGGGCTGTACATGCCCCGGAGTCTCCTGAGCGCCACCCTGGGGCCTCACGAGGGCTCCCACCCACGTCCTAGTGGAAGCACCATGCTCCGAGCTGGCCGTCAATAATGTCCCCCAATGACTATGCCCAGCCAGTGGAAGCACCTAGCTCCGCGCTGGTGAGAAGACTTGAAGACTAGCTAGGCACCGGACGCAACCATTTGCTTTCGCCTCCTTTTTTATACTCGTTCGCCGGCTTTTTGGAACGAGCTTGGTTCTTCTACGTTTAAAAAAATGGGGGGGGGGGGTTCCTATCTTGCGTCGCTCTCTCGCTTTCTAGTTTTGTGTTTTTCCTGGAGCTCGTGCCTACTGCACTGCCCCCGATTGCCTCGCGAGCAGGGGCTGGGTGCGGTGCGCGCGCATCAGGATTGATCGCTTTCCCCCCTCGGGGGCTAAAGGGTGCGGCTGCCACGCGCGCCCACCTCTCCATGATCCGGCAGTTGGCTCCTAGCGAAGCACTCCAGGACAGGTCAACTGGCTCCTCGCAAGAGCCGAACCCTCACAAGCCCGCAGCGGGCACGCCTCGGGCGGACGAATGTTCCTGCAACATTGTCGAATGTTCCTGCAGCGTCAGGGCTCGCTCGAGACCCGCGGAGCCAAAGATAAGTCATAACCACCATTTCGCCTAAGGCTAAAGACCTGGGGGGTCGCTCCGTGCTATCATTTCGAGGCATTTCACAATTATATACATCACAAGGGCCCCCCCTTTTCAAAATGCTCTCACAAGGGAGCTTTCAAGTTTGGTCATGCTGGATAAAGCGAATAGGAGTACAGCTCTAGCTGTGTGCGCCCTTTTCGTCGCCTTCATCCGCGCTGATCGTGCTGCCCGAGCCGTGGCGGCTATCCTCCTCATCACCATTGCCCGTGCCACTCGCTCCGGCCATGAGCACGGCCGTGGCATCCTCAGAAGCCAGCTCCTCCACCAAGGCGTTCACATGGTCATCCACCCACTTGGCGAGCCTGTCCTGGATAGCCGTGGGCACGGGGGCTAGCACAGTGTTGAAGTCAAAATGGGAATCGCGGTTTAGGAGGTTCCTGAAGACACGCGAGAGCGCGCGCCTGAGGAGGCCCCAGCTCCTCTCCTCAACAAGCTGGCAAGCCTTCGCGGCCTGATCCTCCAGGCAGGTCACAACATCGGTGAAGAAGTTGAGATGGCTGGCGTAGTCACTCTCGTGCGGGTGAGGAGCGTTCTCGTTGCAGATGGCACCCAACGCACGGTTAGCCCTGACGCGTAGATCCTAGAGCATAGAGTCGTGCTCGCGTTCCAGCATCAGGCAGCGACTCTTTTCATTCGCAGCCCTCTCGAGGAGGTATGCGGTGTCCTTGACTTGCTGTTGAAGGCAGGATATCTCGGTGCGGGCAGAAGTCAAGGCAGATTCGGAAGAGGTCAGCGCTTCTTGGGCGGCATTCTCATGCTGCTTTGCTGATTTCAGCTTCTCCTTCAGGGCGGCGGTCCTTCCCTCAAGCTCAACCTTGAGCAGCTCCAGATCCAGGCGGTGCCCCTCGGCCAGATTAGCACGCGCCTTCGCCACCCTCTCCTCCACCTCCAGCTCGACCTGGGCTTCTCGGGCAGTGACGACATCCTCAGCCGCATCAGCCTGGCTCTCCCTCACCTCCAACCTCTCCAACGCTATGCTGTGCTCCATGGCCTCCAACGCCAGGTTATCATGGTGCCTCAGGAGCTCCGCCTCGACAAGGGTCACTTCTCCCGGTGAAGAGGCCAGGAGGGCGCGCTGCTACTCAACTTCTCGCTCAAGGGTAGCATTTGAAGACAGGAGCTCCCACTCCCGCTCCTCAGCCACCTCGCGGCGGCGGTTGGCAGCTTTGGCCTCCTCCATGGCGCGGACGCAAGCCTCGCGAGAAGTTGCAAGTGAGGTGCTACGTCTTGAGATTGTGTTGGTTTTCCTTGAAGAGGAAAGGGTGATACAGCAATAGTAGCATAAGTATTTCCCTCAGTTTTTGAGAACCAAGGTATCAATCCAGTAGGAGGCTCCTCAAAAGTCCCACGCACCTACACAAACAAACAAGAACCCGCAACCAATGCAATAAAGGGGTTGTCAATCCCTTCACGGCCACTCGCGGAAGTGAGATCTGATAGAGATAATATGATAATATAAATATATTTTTGGTATTTTATAATATAGATTGGAAAAGTAAAGATGCAAATAAAAGTAGATTGAAAGTTTATAAGAGATAGACCCGAGGGCCATAGGTTTCACTAGTGGCTTCTCTCAAGATAGCATAAGTATTACGGTGGGTGAAAAAATTACTGTCGAGCAATTGATAGAAAAGCGAATACTTATGAGATTATCTAGGCATGATCATGTATATAGGCATCACATCCGTGACAAGTAGACCGACTCCTGCCTACATCTACTACTATTACTCCACACATCGACCGCTATCCAGCATGCATCTAGAGTATTAAGTTCATAAAGAATAGAGTAACGCATTAAGAAAGGTGACATGATGTAGAGGGATAAACTCATGCAATATGATATAAACCCCATCTTTTTATCCTCGATGGCAACAATACAATACGTGCCTTGCTCCTCTTTGCCACAAGAATACCCCTACGGATAATTATTCGCGCTTGTCGAGTATCCGTTTGTCCACAATTGTTCATGTGTTTCACAAAATTCTTTGGAATGCTATTTGATCTTCCGAAACTCCTCAGTAGCCTATTACTCTTGTTCCTCCTTACCTGCTTACACTATGGTTACTTCCATATGTCCAACAATGCTCTTTAGCAACCTTTGTCATCATAATTTTCAGCAATTGATTTGATGTGTTTGTGAATGCTCACAATCTTCAATCAAAATTAGAATTCTTCCCATCGGCTCTGACGTCACTCTCGGACATGAGTTGGTGTTCGACAAATCAAGCCATGATTGATTGTTGATCTATGTCTATTCAAATTACTTGTCTTTGATCAGAGCCTCTGCTCCTGATCCACCATTTTGGAAATCATAATTCCTTTGCATTTGAGCTTTGAATTACTCAGTTGTTTCTATAGTATGATATCCTTGCATTCTTTCTTCTTCTGGGTGAGTATCGATACTCACATCAGATCCCTTGTGGACCACAAGGTCCTTTGTTGGATTTTATCCGATAGCATCCTTCATATTCAATAACCTTGTGAGCCTCCCTCGGATACATAATGCCTTTGGTAAATGGTATCCTTTGCTTCCTCAACCATACTCTACTCTCGAGCTTGAGGTATTTACTCCTGAAGATTATAGTATATGTTCCTAAGATACCCTGATGGGTTGAACCTATGCCTTCCATAATCTGTATGAACCCGGAAACTTCCACGGGTCATACTCTACTGGTGTTATGCCAGATAAAATCTCAACACTATGGCTTCATCTAAAATGAGAAGTGAATAAAAGGTTATGCATTGGAGAAGTGGGAGTCGACCTTGAACTTTGTGTCCATGCCCATGGACACAATGTGGAACTTATCATGGAAGCTTCTTGTAATAATAATAATCCCCTTGTGATAAGTTCATCTGTTATCTATGTTTGGTCCTTTGCAACCGTGGTTCCGACCATATTGTTCTTTGATACCATTTCTCGGACAAGTTGAAGTACTTGTCTTATATAGATCATTTCACCTGTCCAACCTCTATTCTGCTCTACTCTTGAGTACTACCCTCTGGTATCTCGAGAATATCACGAAACTACATAACATCTTATGAGTTCTTCGTGAACTATTAATTCTTGCTGATTCCAAGTTTCTACGGGTTCTGAGTTGTTAGACACTCGAGAACGTTGATAATTGATTCGATGTCTACACTTTCCTTTCGATTATTTGGTTTAAACTTTCTTGTAACGTAACATATATGAGCAGTGATAATTTGCTGCTTATGTAAATGCCTCGATGTACAACTCTGTCAGTAAGATCTTGTTACTATTGTTGATGACATTCTGGTAGCCACCGATGGACGTGAACTTTGCCTATTGGTCCGCCTCGTCTTAACGAGCAGGAAAATGGTTCTCTTCGTCCCCCGCCCTTGGTACCAACGTTGTTGCCAACATAATTGACAGGCTATCCTCTGACCTGCCTTGCTATCATGATCATGCAAAATGATTAGCGCCTTCCTGGTATTAACCCACATGGTGGGCCCATAACCCACAGTTCCACAGGATCGAAACCTGACTCTCATGTACATCTTTGTCTTCCAAAATTGTTCCTCACGCTTGGCTTCGTATGTAATTCACGAGCCACCTTCTTGTGATCTGTTCTGTTATCAGATGTAATACTTATTTTCGATGCACTGAACCCCTTTCACACTCTATTTCAGACATCGAACGATTATCCATCCGCTTGAAGCTTCTTATTGCTCCTCCTTACCTTGCTCTCGATGGCTTTCTTGAATTTCAACTCGAGGGATGCCTCTATGCCACATCACAAGATAGACCCCAGGTACCTATCTTGTGTTGAGCCCCGTCCTTTTTGAGTCTTTCCCCCTACTACACCTCTTAAATCTCGGGATGAGATTTCTTGTAGTGGATGAGATTTGTAACGCCCGGATACTTAAGCTATAGTAATTCCCTGCTAATGATGCCACGTCATCATGATTAATGTTATTAAACTCACGATGTTTCAAACCCCCCCCCCCTTATTTAAAATTCAAAGTCAAGTCAAACTCAAAAGTTTTCAAATGTCTAAAATAAAATGTTCATCATGTGGCAAATTTTCATTTGTTAATACTCGTGGTGGACCAACATTTTTGCAAGTGGTTTGATGCCCTAATCTAAATAAAGCAGAAATATAAAAGGTTAAAAAAAGGAAGAGAGGAGAGAACCCTCCTTTTTTCCACTAGGCCTCGGCCCAGCTGCCCCCCCTCCCAGTCAGGCCAGCCCACCTCTCCCCGCATAATCCCCCCCCTCACCACCACCACCACCACCACCGACAAACCCTAGGCCCGATCCCCACTCTCCCCCGCAACCCACTCCCCCGATCCACTTACCCACCCCCACGTTCCCCTCGCTCCCTCTGCCCCTCCCCCGATTCATATCGAGGGGCAGGGACCCCAGTAACCGCGCCGCCCCGCGCCCTGACGCCGGTGCCCTTCCCAGATGCCACCCCACCCCCGTCGCCGGCCGCCTCGTCGTCGGACTCCTCCTCACCCCTCCCCTCCCTCACGCGACGCTCGCCTGAAGCCGCGGCCTCGCCTCGTCACCGACTCGGCGCCGCCCCACCATCCCCTACGCCCCATCGTCGGCGCCGCCCGTCGCTCGCCGTCCCCAACGCCCTCCCCGGCTCGCGTCAACGCACGTCGACGCTCCCTGCTCACCAACGCCGGAGAGGACCCCGGTTGTCCTCCCCTTCCCCTGTCCGTCGTCGCGGTTGCCTACTCACCTCCCGCGGCCTCTCGAACGAGCACATGGCCGCGTCCCGCCTGGCACGCCCGACGCCCAATCACCGCGACCCACAGATGCGCCCGGCCACCCTCGCCTCGCCCCGGAGCCCTCCCGTGCACGCCCGTGATGCCGCGCGCATTGACATGCGAACCCGTCCGCCGTCTCCTCGCCCCGCTGATGCTTCTGTTGCCGCTGCTGTGCCGGCGCCTTCCCGCTCGCCGGCCCACGCCCCCTATCGACACTGGCCGCCGATGCCCCGGCGCCCGCTCGCCCAGCTCGCCTCGCCGTGCGGGCGTACACCCGCGCCTGATAACCCCCTGCACCCGTTAACCGTGTGGCCCCCCTAGGCCACTGGCAACCGGGGCCCACAACCACCCCCCCCCCCAGTTTTGTAAAAAAACAATAATAAATAAATAAATGTTAATAAAAATAATTATTTAATTAATTAGTTAAATGGTTAATTAACTTAATTAATTAATAGTAATGAACTAGATTAGTTAGTTAAATCAGTAATTTGTTAGCTGAGACAATGACAAGAGGGCCCCACCCCTGTTGACCAGTTAAATGTTGACTGGTCAACTCGGACCCGCTGGACCCACATGTCACCCTCTGGTACACTTATGTGTACATAGATCTGGGTGCACCTAGCATTTTACTCATTATTTTTGAATTAAATTAAATTGCAGAATATCATTAAATCTTTGGTTAATCATAGAAATTAAACCGTAGCTCGGATCGAAAAACTTTGTACATCAAAGTTGCTCATAATGATGATAGAATCCGAGTACGCGGTCCGTTCGCCCGCCACACGCTCCTAGGATAGCAAACATCGAACCTTTCACCTCCGGTTCATCTGTCTGACAAACGTCCAGAACCGGGAAAACTTTCCCGGATGTTTCCCCCTTCGCCAGTATCGCCTAGCACTACGTTAGAACACCCCTAGCACCGCTTATTGCCTTGTAATGCATATGTTTGCGTGTATTTACTGTTTCTTCCCCCTTTTCTCTCCGGTAGACCTCGAGACCGTTGTTGATGCCCCTGTGATCAACTACGTCGACGACAACCCTCCTTCTTGTCTGAGCAACCAGGCAAGCCCCCCCCCCTTTGATCATCCCGATATCGCCCATTCTATACTCTCATGCTTGCATTAGATTTTGCTACTGTTATTGATTGCTCCTATTCTGATGCATAGCCTGCTTTTGTAACCTGCTGATGTACCTTACCTGCTTATCCTAAACTGCTTAGTATAGGTTGGTTAGTGATCCATCAGTGACCCCCACATTGACCTTGTTGCCCCTGCTTCATCTTCGATGACTCGATCAATGTGATCGATGACCAGAGCCTGACACCTCACATCACATCACGCCCCTTTAGTTGCTTGACTCTGCAGAGCTACTATCGAGTGCCGAGGGTGATCCGTCATAACGCACTCCTGATGATAATTCTGTAGTGTAGGTATTTGGTCGTGGTCATCGAGGGTGGTTCCCCTTTCACCATTCCCGATACGGCTCTATCGTGCAACACCTCAAGTGTGAGCCTCGGGGGTGGTTCCTCTTACGTTCACCTTGATGATTACATCGAGTGAAATCCTCCGTGGGTGATTCCTCAGGTTTTCCCCTTGATGTTTGAATACACGGTTACCTTGACTTACTTGAGACCATTATTGAAGTCGGGTCGGCCCTGAGGGGTACCCGCGAGTTGATGTGAAAGTCGGGCGGGCCCGTAGAGCACCCGCGAGTTTTCCATGTGGCACGGTCGGGCAGTCTGGGCCCTTGCCGTAAGTCCACGATACGGGGCGACGGGGTCACCTTATCGTGAGTCTCTGCTCGTCTTCGCGAGCCCCCAATGCACTAACAGGTTTGGGTATTTGTTCTAAGTTGGCCTCTGGCCTTTACACACTAACCACCACGCGAGAATAGATATGGGCATTGACGTCGCAGTATCAGCTGAAGCTTTGTCAGACGTCCAATTTAGCATTATGGCACGGTCGGATCGTGCTGGCCATCCAAGGCGGTGCTGGTATCCACCCTGCACACAACGACCCGGAGTGCAACGAGCGATGGGCCCAGACACCGGAGTGCTTAGGATGTAGACCGGCGGGGACCTCTCTATTGAGCCTAGGTAGGGCTACGACGTGTTGATCTTCCGAAGGCGGGCATTGACCCCAGAAAGGTGTGTCAGGCCAGAGTGATCGAGCGTGTTGGGTAACGTGGTGCACCCCTACAGGGAAAATATATATTTGAATACCGTGTCCACGGTAATGGACATTCAGACCTATATCCTGATCTTATATAACTAGAAATGGATACTTGAGATATGTGATGGATATGTGGCTCCGGGATTGCTTTCTCGCAGGGAGTCGAGGAAGGATCTCTGGGCGTTGATGTTACAACATGTTTGTTAATTATAAACTGCTATTCGTTACTCTTCTACATGCTGCAAGATGCTTGGAGCTGCTTGAAGATGCTAGTCTTTGATAGGCTAGGCCTTCCCCCCTCTATTCTGGCGTTCTGAAGTTCAGTCCACAGATACAAACCTTCCATTTGATACCAGTGCATACTTAGTATAGATCTGATGCTTGCGAGTACTTTGGATGAGTACTCACGGTTGCTTTGCTACCCCCTTTTCCCCTTTCTTTCTTCTTTCCGGTTGATGTAACCAGATGGTGGATCCTTGGAGCCAGATGCCACCGTAGATGGATGCTACTACGTGAAGACTGCCGACGTCCAGGAGTAGTTAGGAGGTCCCAGGCAGGAGGCCTTGCCTCTTCGATCGTTGTTGCTTTTGTGCTAGCCTTCTTAAGGCATCCTTGTTTAACTTATGTCTGTACTTAGATATTGTTGCTTCCGCTGACTCTTGTGTATTGAGCTATGTATTCGAGCCCTCGAGGCGCCTGGCTTGTAATATAAAGCTTGTATTATTTTGATTTGTGTCTAGAGTTGTGTTGTGATATCTTCCCGTGAGTCCCTGATCTTGATCGTACACATTTGCGTGTATGATTAGTGTACGATTGAATCGGGGGCGTCACATTGTATTTGGTTCGCCCGACATCTTCTGAAGCAAAGAAATAATCTTCGACATCGCTCCATTCCGAAGCGGCTATCATGCATTACTCGGAAGAACGACCTTCGCTCGTTTCAATGCAGTACCTCATTATGCCTATCTTAAACTTAAGATGCCCGGTCCACGTGGTGTCATCACAATCAGTGGAAACACAGAGCATTCTTTGCGTACGGAAGAATATGTGGCGGCTCTAGTAGACGAACCACTGAACGGCCCCTCCAGCCCGAATAAATGATCGGTCTTCGAGACCACAGACACGGCTAGACGTGTCCGATGCACCACTAGTTGCAGCAGCCCAGATAAACCTGAGCCTGGTCGATGGATATGCCCCCATATGTGGTGCTAGGGGCTACCCGCATGTAAAAGGGTCCATAGTTCGGCTCGACCCTATTAATACACAATAGATTGAATTTTTATGGTTCACTAAGAATAACCAACTTTTTGCACGATCACACCAGATTCTTTCAGCTGGGTTTTTTCTTTTTACAGATGATCACCGTGCTACACCCTTCCAGGATACGGCACAACGGAGACGAAGGCACAGACGTGCAGCAGGGCCCCGTTCAAAGGTTTTTTTTACATTAAGACCCTGTGTAAACCTTTTTTATCGTCTCTTGTTGCCTCACACCCTCCGGGCACTTAAAACAACCGAGAGGGACACTTGCGTTCCTAACAAACTCTAACGTCCCACCAGATTAATGCACGTACCTGGAAATTCCGGGCTAATTATCGAGGGCGGTACTCAGCCCAGCATATGTTGTAACCGAATACCTTCGGGAGTGTTCGACGTCACGAGTTTAGCCTTATATGCATCAGCTCCGAATCATGTCTTTGGTCAATAGTTAGGTTTGCTCGGCTCCCGTGTTTTACTACCTTACGTTCTGCTCTATCGGCTAAGGTGGCACCGGGAGAACTACTGCGATTGTGCCCTGGTTCATCTGGATGAGCACCTCAGTAGAGAAAGCCGAAAACTGATTGTCATGATAAGGCGAGAGACTGGTCAACCACTCGATGGCTCAGTGGAATCTTCGTGATTCCTCGGCATTAACAAAGGACCGATTTCCTGGTCACGTATGTACGCGCCCCGTATTCGGATGAGCGCGGACATACCAGGGGCTATATAGTAGCCCCACCGTTAAGCTCCTATGGCTAAGTGAAAGTGTTAAAGCTATATAGTCTGATTGCGTTGTTCACCGCACTGTCGCCTCCTTAACGGACCAAGATGTTGGATCAAGTGTGAGTATGCGCTTTTCCGAACACCCCCGCATTATATGCGTGGGGGCTGAAGCCAATGACTGCAAACTTTCAGGTTATATACATACATACATAAACGGCTGCACAGGAGGCACCACAATACTATACGGGCAAAAGTATAAATATAGCCTTTATAATCAAAATAGCATTGTTTTTACAATCAAGGCACATGTCACTGGAACATGGTATTCTTGGGGCACTGAGCCTCTATTGAACGGGCACCTTATAGGACTTCTTCAAAGTAGTGCTTGGGCGAGTACTGACTCGCAGGTGGACCCCTGGTTGCAATTTCGGTAACCTCCATCTTCGCCCAATATGTCTTGACATGGGCAAGAGCCATCCGCGCACCCTCTATGCACGCCGACCTCTTGACAGCGTCGATATGCAGCACAGCACGAAGAAACCGTTGCACCAAACCAAAATAATTACCTGGGCTCAGTTCCTTTGGCCACAAATGATCCACGACAGCCTTCATGGCAAGTTCGGACAACCTATGGAGCTCGACCCACTTGACCATTTGCTCATTCAACAGCAGCGGACGCTTTGGAGCACTGAACTGCGACCAGAACAATCTTTCTACCTCATGATCTTCCCGATCCTTGAAATACTCCATCGCATCAGCAGCACTCTTTGCTAAATCCAAGTATGCGTCCGCAGAACTCCACAATTGATCAAGAGGGGCATATTTCGGATCGTCGAACTTCATTCGCAGTAAAAAGGGCTTCCCAGCCGCGATATCACCAGCTTGCCAAAGCTCCTCCCACGCCACTATGATTTTAGAGCGAGTTTCCTTTGCTGATTGCAAGGCCTTCTCCGGGTCAGCCATTTTCGCTCGATTTTCTCTTTCGAGAAGCTCATATCGGCTGGTGGCATTTCTTAGCTCAATAGTCATTCTGGCTATTTTATCCTCACTTTGGCGATGCGCAGCCTGTTCGGCTTTTAATTCTTCGGCTGCCTTCAGCGCGGCCGCATCACTTCTCCTGGCTTGCTCCTTGGCTCGGGCAAGTTCTGCCCGAAGGGTCTCCACGGCGGCAGCTCCATCTGCAGTCAAAGCATACTATAAATACTAGCATCATGCTCCTCTTAATATTTGCTGACCACCCGAATATACATACCCTGTGCCTTGTCAAGCCGCTTGTTAACAAGCGTGATGTCCGCATCCGCCATGTCAAGCTGCTGCTTCAATTCAGCAAATTCAGCAGTTTGGTCAATCGCCGGATCTGCAGCTGCCTGCGCACCAAAACAGCACCTGAGATATTGATCCTCTTCTTGCCGCGTCTGGACGGCAACCAGAGTCTTAGGGGCTACTATCTATACAAAGCACACCTTGCATATGTGGTATAGTCAAAAATATACATATTACTTTACGTACCTCAAAGCCTTTTAGCAGGCTCGTAAAAGCTTCATTTAACCCGCTTTTTGCGGATGAAATCCTCTCAACCACCATACCCATTAAGGTATGATGTGCCTCTGAGATAGCTGCTTGCTCTATAAGACCCATCAATGTGTCCGGTGGTACGCCGGACACTCCCGGGCTTTTTCTGTCGGACTCCTTAGGAGCCAAGAACTCCGGGCTTCGGGCGGCCGAAGAGTTACCTTCTGGCCCTTGTGGATCAGGAGAAATATCCGTGATGACACCTCAGGGTTGTCCGCCTTATGAGGCGGGGAAGCAAGAGGAGGCGTTTCGCTCTCCATCATCTCCGAAAGAAGATCCCCCAAGGACGAACATTGTTGAGGAGAGCTATGAGCCGGACTGCAAACATAGGCCGCGGTTGTTATTCTCAGAAAAAGAGAAGGGCGGATTTGCTAATGTGGCTTTGTCCACTTACAGCTCGGTTGATGGCTAGCCCCCTTGTGGGTGCTGTGCGGCAAGGACACCCTCCGGGGCAGGACCCCCTGGCGAAGTTTTCTTCCCTCATTTGGAAACCTCCGTTTCCAAGTCTTCAGGGGCGGTCCTTTTCTTCCCGTGGGGAGAAGGGATTTTAGATTCGCCTCCCCGATCGTCCTCCTTCGCGGAGGCACTAATTCCCCCGATTTGGATGGGTAACGTATGAAGCCCGCTTTCGGCTTCCCTATACCTCCCTTCGTCTTCTCCTAATGGCACTTGATATGGTGCACGAGCCAGCATCCTGGTTAGTACGGGATTCGGTGAGCCTTCGGGAAGAGGGGACGAACACCTGATCATGTCCGCCTTTCTTATCCAGTCCTGGCCAAGGATAAATTTTCAGGATAATGTTGTGACAAATATAACAACAGCATGTTCAGTCGCGGGGTTACTTACTTGGGTATATGGACGGTTGCAGTTGAGACCCGCATCCTCGATGGTGTCCGGACACTTTATTCGTGATCCGAAGAATAATTGATACATTCCTTCGGGCGTCATGCCGAAGAAGTGTTGAATGGTTTGCGGTCCTTCCGGGTTGAACTCCCACATACGGAGAGATCGACGTCGGCATGGCAGGAACCGGCGGACTAACATTACTTGAATTACCTTGACTAGACTAATATCCCTCTTGAGGAGATCTCAGATGCGGCTTTGCAGTGTCAGCACGTCATTAGCAGGCCCCCAGTCCAGCCCTTTGTTGACCCATGATGCCAATTGGGGCGGAGGGGTAGAGCGGAAGGTTGGGGCGGCTGCCCGCTTTGTACCTCGGGGAGCTGTGATGTAAAACCACTCCCGCTGCCATAGGTCGGACACCTCCGGGAAGGAACCCTTTGGCCATAGGGCGTTGGCACCTTTGCTTATTATAGCGCCTCCGCACTCCGCGTGTCGTCCATCGATCATCTTCGGCTTCACATTGAAGGTCTTGAGCCATAAGCCGAAGTGTGGGGTAATGCAGAGGAAGGCCTCACACACGACGATAAACGACGAGATGTGAAGGAAGGAATCTGGGGCTAGATCATGGAAATCAAGCCCGTAATAGAACATGAGCCCCCTAACGAAGGGATCAAGACTAAAGCCTAGCCCTCGGAGGAAGTGGGAAACAAATACGAAACTCTTGTTGGGTTCGGGAGTGGGGATAATCTGCCCTTGAGCAGGTAGTCTATGGGGGATTTCAGTGGTCGGATACCTGCCTCCCTAAGCTTCTTGATGTCCTCCTCTGTGACAGAAGAGGCCATCCACCGACCTTGAAGGTTGGATCCGGACATGGTTGAAGGTCTGGAGCGCTTAACCTGAACCTTGGTTGTTGGAACTCGAGGTAGGGGAAGGGAAGGATCGGGCGTGGAAAGAAAAGGACAGGTCTTGACCTCTTTATAAAGAGGGTAAATATCAAGCATCCTCCGCATGGCCGTTTGGAACTTGCCTAAAACCGAGGAGTCATACTAACGGTGCGGTTGGGTTACCCACACTCGTATTGATGAGAATCCCGTGATAAGGGGACGCGATCTCTGCTTCGACAATACGTGCCAATAAAACCACCTCGCAAGACGTGCAGCAGCAGGTTGAGAAAAACGGTTTGTATAAGGACCGAGGCCGCGGCGTGATGTCACGCTATGAAAAATCGTCAGCAGATTAGATTCGTGAAAAATTATGCTCTCTATGGTGGTATGTGGAATTTGTTTTGCAGATTCATGTGTTCAAAATCTACCTTGGAGTATTCGGAGAAGGAACCCGCCTTGCAATGCCGAAGACAATCTGCGCGCCCGACTCATCGTCATTGAAGCCTGGTTCAGGGGCTACTGAGGGAGCCCTGGATTAGGGGGTCCTCGGACAGCCGGACTATATGTGTATGCCGTACTGTTGGACTATGAAGATATAAGATTGAAGACTTTGTCTCGTGTCCGGGTGAGACTCTCCTTTGCATGGAAGGCAAGCTTGGCGATTCAGATATGTAGATTTCCTTCTCTGTAACCGGCTCTGTGTAACCTAAGCCCCCTCTGATGTCTATATAAACCAGAGGGTTTAGTCCGTAGGACAGGAACAACAATCATACCATAGGCTAGCTTCTAGGGTTTAGCCTCTACGATCCTGTGGTAGATCAACTCTTATAATACTCATATCATCAAGATCAATCAAGCAGGAAGTAGGGTATTACCTCCATAGAGAGGGCCCAACCTGCGTAAACATTGTGTCCCCCGCCTCCTGTTACCATTAGCCTTAGACGCACAGTTCGGGACCCCCTACCCGAGATCCGCTGGTTTTGACACCGACAGCCTTGCCACAAATACGATGTCAACTACATGATCATGCAAAGAGCAATATGACAATGATGGAGTGTGTCATAATAAATGGAACGGTGGAAAGTTCCATGGCAATATATCTCGGGACGGCTATGGAAATGCCATAATAGGTAGGTATGGTGGCTGTTTTGAGGAAGGTAGATAATGAGTGCAAGATACCGGCGAAAGTTGCGCGGCATAATAAAGGCTAGAAAAGTGGAAGGGTAAGTGTACGTATATCCATGGACTCACATTAGTCATAAAGAACTCATATACTTATTGCAAAAGTGTATTTGCCCTCGAAGCAAAGTACTACTACGCATGCCCCTAGAGGGATAGATTGGTAGGAAAATACCATCGCTCGTCCCCGACTGCCACTCATAAGGAAGACAATCAAAAGAGCACCCCATGCAGCAAATTTGTCACACAACTTTTACCATACGTGCATGCTACGGGACTTGCCAACTTCAACACAAGTATTTATCAATTTCATAATTACCCAACTAGCATGACTCTAGCATTACCACCTTTATATCTCAAAACAATTATCAAGCATCAAATTTATCATAGTTTTTAATGCACTTTCTATGATAGTCTTTATTATACCCAACTTGGATGCTCATCATTCTAGGACCAAATTTATAACCATAGAAAATACCATGTTGTTCTAAAGAACTCTAAATATGATATAAGTGAAGCATGAGAGATCAACAATTTCTTCAAAATAAAGCCACTGCCGTGCTCTAAAAAATATAAGTGAAGCACATAAAGCAAACTATCTAGCTCAAAAGATATAAGTGAAGCACATACAGTATTCTAATAACTTCCAATCAAGTGGGTTTCTCCCAAAAGGTGTGTACAGCAAGGATGATTGTGGTAAACTAAAAAGCAAAGACTAATATCATACAAGACGCTCCAAGCAAAACACATATCATGTGACGAATAAAAATATAGCTCCAAGTAAAGTTACCGATAGACGAAGACGAAAGAGGGGATGCCTTCCGGGGCATCCCCAAGCTTAGGCTTTTGGTTATCCTTGAATATCTTGGGGTGCCATGGGCATCCCCAAGCTTAGGCTTTTCCCACTCCTTATTCCATAGTCCATCAAATCTTTACCCAAAACTTGAAAACTTCACAACACAAAACTCAACAGGAAATCTCATAAGCTCCATTAGTGCAAGAAAGAAAAACCACCACATAAGGTACTGTAATGAACTCATTCTTTATTTATATTGGTGTTAAACCTACTGTATTCCAACTTCTCTATGGTGCATAACCCTACATACTAGCCATAGATGCATCAAAATAAGCAAACAACACACGAAAAGCAGAATCTGTCAAAAACAGAACAGTCTGTAGCAATCTGTAACTCTCGAATACTTCTGGAACTCTAAAAATCCTACCAAAATAGGAAGTCCTGGGCAATTTGTCTATTGATCTACAGCAAAAATAATCAATGCAAAAGCATGTTTCTGTGAACTACTAACATTATTTTCGTGTGCGCAAAGTTTCTGTTTTTCAGCAAGATCAAATTAAATATCACCATAGGTTATCCTATAGGTTATACTTGGCACAAACACTAATTAAAACATGAAAACACATCTAAACAGAAGGTAGATGCAAAATTTATTACTAAACAGAAGCAAAAACAAAAAACAAAAGTAAAATTGGGTTGCCTCCCAACTAGCGCTATCGTTTAACGCCCCTAGCTAGGCATAAAAGTGAGGATAGATCTAAGTGTTGCCATCTTTGGCACTTGATTCATAAGTAGCTCGCATGATAGATTCATAAGGTAGTTTAACGTTCTTTCTTGGAAAGTGCTCCATGCCTTTCCTTAATGGAAATTGGAATCTAATATTCCCTTCCTTCATATCAATAATCACACCAATCATTCTAAGGAAAGGTCTACCAAGAATAATAGGACATGAAAGATTGCAATCTATGTCAAGAACGATAAAATCTACAGGCACATAGTTCCTATTTGCAAGGAGCCTTAATAATCATTGATCCTTCCCATAGAATTTTTAATGGTGGAATCCGCAAGGAGCAAATTTAAAGAGTAATCATCAAGATCATTGAAGCCTAGAATATCACATAAAGTTTTCGGAAACGTGGAAACACTAGCACCCAAATCACATAAAGCATAACACTCATGATCTTTAATTTTAATCTTTATAGTAGGTTCCCACACATCATTAAGTTTTATAGGTATAGAAACTTCCAAATTAAGTTTTTCATCATAAGATTGCATCAAGGCATCAACAATATGTTTGGTAAAGGCATTATTTTGACTATAAGCATGAGGAGAATTCAACACGGATTGTAACAAGGAAATACAATCTTCTAAAGAACAATTATCATAATTAAATTCCTTGAAATCCATAATAGTGGGTTCAATGCTATTTAAAGCCTTGACCTCTCCAATCCCACTTTTACCAAATTTAGCATCAAGATCTAAGAACTCCGAATCATTGGGACGCCTTTTAACTAAAGTTGACTCATCTCTAGTCCCATCATTATTAAGATTCATATTGCAAAAGAAAGATTTAATAGGGGATACATAAATAACTTTTAGATCTTCATCATTATTTTCATGGAAACTAGAAGAACACGCCTTCACAAAGCAATCTTTCTTAGCACGCAATCTAGCGGTTCTTTCTTTGCACTCATCAATGGAAATTATCATAGATTTGAGAGACTCATTGATTTCATGCTCAGGAGGAGTAGATCTAAGTTTTAAAGAATCAACATCAAGCGAAAGTCTATCAACATTCCTAGCCAAATCATCAACTTTAAGCATTTTTTCTTCAAGCAAGGCATTAACAAATTTTTCATAAATTTAATTAGTGTTTGTGCCAAGTAGATCTCAATCAAAGTAGACAAAGGCATATCATTGGGATCAATAGGAGCACTCTTAGTAGCAAACAATTTCATAAGTTCATCCATCTTTCCACTCAAAACATTAATTTCTTCTATAGCATGCACTTTTTTACTAGTAGATCTTTCGGTGTGCCATTGAGAATAATTAGCCATAATATTATTAAGGAGTTTAGTAGCTTCTCCTAAGGTGATTTCCATAAACGTGCCTCTTGCGACCGAATCTAAAAGATTTCTAGAAGCAAAATTCAATCTGGCATAAAAAAATTGTATGATCATCCATAAATTCAAACCATGAGTAGGGCAATTGCGAATCATCAATTTCATTCCTTCCCAAAATTGGGCAACATGCTCATGATCAAGTTGTTTAAAATTCATAATATCATTCCTAAGAGAGATGATCTTAGTACGAGGAAGATACTTAGAGATAAAAGCACCTTTGCACTTATTCCATGAATCAATACTATTCTTAAGCAAAGACGAAAACCAAACTTTAGCACGATCTCTAAGTGAAAAAGGAAATAACTTCAATTTAACAATATCATTGTCCGTATCTTTCTTCTTTTGCATCTCACAGAAATCAACAAAGTTGTTTAGATGGGTAGCGGCATCTTCACTAGGAAGGCCGGAGAATTGATCTTTCATAACAAGATTTAGCAAAGCAGCATTGATTTCACAAGACTCAACATCATTAAGAGGAGCAATCGGAGTACTAAGGAAATCATTATTGTTGGTATTGGAAAAGTCACACAATTTGGTATTGTCTTGCGCCATCGCGACAAGCAATCAAACACACAAGCAAACAAAAAGGCAAGCAAAAGAGAGAGGAGATTGGGAAAGAGAGGGGGAATAAAACGGCAAGGGTGAAGTGGGGGAGAGGAAAACGAGAGGCAAATGGAAAATAATGTAATGCGACGGAGATGAGTTTGTGATGGGTACTTGGTATGTCTTGACTTGAGCGAAGACCTCCCCGGCAACGGCGCCAGAAATCCTTCTTGCTACGTTCCTTGAAGAGGAAAGGGTGATGCAGCAATAGTAGCGTAAGTATTTCCCTCAGTTTTTGAGAACCAAGGTATCAATCCAGTAGGAGGCTCCTCAAAAGTCCCACGCACCTACACAAACAAACAAGAACTTGCAACCAACGCAATAAAGGCGTTGTCAATCCCTTCACGGCCACTCGCGGAAGTGAGATCTGATAGAGATAATATGATGAGATAGATAATATTTTTGGTATTTTATAATGTAGATTGGAAAAGTAAAGATGCAAATAAAAGTAGATTGAAATCTTATATGATAAGAGATAGACCCGAGGGCCATAGGTTTCACTAGTGGCTTCTCTCAAGATAGCATAAGTATTACGGTGGGTGAAAAAATTACTATCGAGCAATTGATAGAAAAGCGAATAATTATGAGATTATCTAGGCATGATCATGTATATAGGCATCACGTCCGTGACAAGTAGACCGACTCCTGCCTGCATCTACTACTATTACTCCACACATCGACCGCTATCCAGCATGCAGCTAGAGTATTAAGTTCATAAAGAATAGAGTAACGCATTAAGAAAGATGACATGATGTAGAGGGATAAACTCATGCAATATGATATAAACCCCATCTTTTTATCCTCGATGGCAACAATACAATATGTGCCTTGCTGCTCCTACTGTCACTGGGAAAGGACACCACAAGATTGAACCCAAAGCTAAGCACTTCTCCCATTGCAAGAAAGATCAATCTAGTATGCCAAACCAAACTGATAATTCGAAGAGACTTGCAAAGATAACTTAATCACACATAAAAGAATTCAGAGGAGATTCAAATATTTCTCATAGATAAACTTGATCATAAACCCACAATTCATCGGATCTCGACAAACACACCGCAAAAAGAGTTACATCAAATAGATCTCCAAGTAGATCAAGGAGAACTTTGTATTGAGATTCAAAGAGAGAGAAGAAGCCATCTAGCTAATAACTATGGACCTGAAGGTCTGTAGTAAACTACTCGCAACTCATCGGCAAGGCCTTGGAGATGATGTAGAGGCCCTCCGTGATCGATTCCCCCTCCGGCGGAGCACCGGCGAAGGCTCCAAGATGGGATCTCACGGATACAGAAGGTTACGGCGGTGGAAATAGTTTTTCGTGGTCGCTTCTGATGTTTTCAGGGTACATGGGTCCATGTAGGAGGAAGAAGTAGGTCGATGGACGCTCGAGGGGCCCACGAGGGTGGGAGGCGCGCCCACCTGTAGGGGGCAGGCCGGGCACCCTCGTGGTCGCCTCGCTTGTTTCTTGACTTCCACTCCAAGTCCTCTGGATCACATTTTTTCCAAAAAGATCACTCCTGAAGGTTTCATTCCGTCTGGACTCCATTTGATATTTCTTTTCTTTGAAACACTAAAATAGGAAAAAAAACAGCAATTCGGGTTGGGCCTCCGGTTAGTAGGTTAGTCCCAAAAATGATATAAAAGTGTAAATTAAAGCCCATAAACATCCAAAACGGGTAATATAATAGGATGGAACAATAAAAAATTATAGATACGTTGGAGACGTATCATGAAGCCGCCGCAAGCGCGCCGGCTTGGTCGCGCCAAAGTTTCCCGAGGTTGATGGCAACCTTCAGCTACTGCCACTCATGCGCCAAGTGGCGGCCCTCCGCCTAGAGCCTAGTGTCAACATTAGCAAGCTCCCCACCAAGCTGGACCATCGCATCCATTGCCTCGCCGAAGAGCTCGAAGCAGATGGCACTGCACCTGCGCGCAAGCGCTAGCGCATCGCCAAGACCTTCTTCAGCCCCAAAGGCCGCCGAGGGGGCGTTGGACATCTTGCTTGCCCCCGACCGTGGGCTGGCAGGTGTAGCCCCATAACTTGAAGTCGAAGGCCGCCCAAGAGGCGCCTGATTGCCGGCAACGACCAGAGGAAGGATTGTCGGTGCGTCCCCCAGGCCGGGCCGTGGAGAAAGGAAGCAGGAAGCTCGGGCCTGGGGCCCCCTTGTAGCACCCCGGCGGCCGGAGTTGGCCCCGTGCCCTGGGCAGAGCCAGGGCACGAGGGGCTGTGTGCTGAGATCAAGCCAGGATCCTTGGAAGCGCTCGCCTCCTGAGGTTCCGTCATCACGGGAACCCTACAAGGCCCTGGTCAGGAGAGAGCATGGCACGCAAGGAATCAAGAACGAAGGTACTTACTCATCTGCAGCCACATATCTCCTCAGCTTCAGCGGTCGGCGGGTGTCGCTGCTGCGGCACGGAGATCCCTTCCTCTTCAGGAGCGATTCAAGGCTCAGGCGGGGCCGCCCGGGCCCGATGGGAGATCCTCGGGAGGAGGAGTGCTTGGCAAAGCACCCAGGACGGAGGCCTCAGGAGCAGGAGCGCCTGGCGGGGTCTTCTGGACGACAGTTCCGGAGCCATCGGTGAGCGCCTCGCCATCAGCAGCCACCTCGAAGCCATCACCCGAGCATCAGGAGCCTCTGCCTCTGGAGCACAGGGTTGCACCGACCCCGCGGCGGCCCCATTCTGAGTCCCAGGAGTCCCAGTCTCCCGGGCCCCCAGCGGCGCTAGGTCTCTGGAGGAACCTTCAACAGCTGCTGGTGGCGGGCGTCCCCCTGCTTCCACACTTGGGGCGCGCACAGCAAGATCAAGCAGCACGGGAGCCACGAGGACAGGGTTCTCACGAGGCCCCTCGAGGCCCTCCGGGCGTAACCCCCACTCGTCAAATATGGGCATCTGTCCCACAAAGACCGTCTTGTTCGAGCACTGGTAGAGGAGGCAGCCATCTCCTGGAAGATCAGCGGGCTTGGATTCGCTCGTCAGGAGCTCAAGCACCATGCTCAAGGTCTCAAAGGGTAGTGATGGCCTCTGCAGCCTCATGGGATCCTCGATGCCGGCAAGGTCACACATCGGGTGAGAATGGCACTAGAGAGGGGCGACGCAGTGCCTGACAAATTCCTTCACCACCATTGGCGCCGTCACCTCCAGCCTCTGCAGCCACACCAACTTCTTCCAGCAAGGCACCAGTCGGAGAGCTTCGCATGCCCCCAACCAGAGATGTGCGTGGCTGGCACTCGAGGAGTCCGGAGCAGGGGGCTGCATGTGCCACATCCATAAGCAGCCATTGCTTCCGAAACCCCTTCACGACGGGCGAAAGCTCGAAGTCGATCCCCGAGCCGGCGGTCGCGGCCATAGATTCAAACGTCGCGCATCCAGAGCATTGGTGAGCATCGACCAGCCGGAGCAAGAAGAAATGGTGAAACAGGGCCACGGAAGGAGCAATGCCAACCATGGCCTCGCAAAAGGAAGGCGAAGACGGCGAGGACGATGATAGAGAGGGGATCCAGGTGCAGCAAGTGGATCTGGTAATGCGAAATTATGGCATTCAAGAAGGGAGAGAAGGGGGTAATCAGACCCGTGAAGAGAGCATGTAGATAGATGGGGATCTCGGTGGCACTCATGTCACCCACGAGCCAAGACATAGGGCGGACGGTCGTCGCCTTCCACTCATTGGAATCGGATGCGAGGGCAGGGCGAACCTTGTCCAGCCCTTCCTGATTGATCGTCGTTGACCGCTCAAGAGACGACTCGAAGGCCGGGGGGCGACCGGGGTGCGCGACTCTCCCCTCTTCTTCCTCTGTTGCGGAGCCATGACAGAAGCTGGGAAGAGGGCGCGGCGCTGACGCCAGATCCGTGCGTGGAGCTACAAGGCTGGGAGAAGAAGAAATGAAGGCCAAGCGTGACGACCTACAAGGGCGAGCTGCTCTGGCAACGAGCGACCACTAGGCCTGACGGATATCAAAGTGGCGTGGGGAAGTGGAGACGCACACGTCCCATCAATCGCCACACGTCATCAAGGCCGCAGGCAGTTAGGGCCCGCGGTGCTCCACACTTGCCCTTTGGCTTCGCCTAGAAGCAAAGTCCGAGTGCGCCTTGGGCCCAGGGGCTACTATCAGCGTTCTGGATATGGGGGTATCCAGACTTGCCTGCCTGCGGCCCATCGCGTGGCTCCTTCGACGGCCCAGTACGGCCCAGCTTCATCATCAACGACTCAAGACCCTCGCGGGGGGCCAAGCCTCGCGAGGCGGATGACACCAAGACCCCCGAGGGGATCGGCCTCCTCGGGCTCGCTCCCGAGGGGCAGAGAGTTCTATGCAAGGTGCACCTCACGAGGCTCAGCTGACGTGAGCCATGACGACCAAGGCCAGGCGGGCGCCAGCGGGGGCAGAGCGCCAGTTTCCTCTTTGGTGTAAGGGAGGCAAGCCGCAGGCGCGGAGTCTCGAGGAATCAGCCAAAGGTTTCCATTCTGGTGCAACAAGACCAAGACTGACAGGACGGCGGGACGGAGGTCATCACCGAGCCCACCGTAGCGTCACGACGAGAGGCTTTTCGCAGGCGAAGATCACTTTAGTCGGGATAGGATGTACTACTTGTACCCTTTCAAATCTGGCTGTTGTGGGATCCCTTCCCGCCAACATTTGGGAAGAGGACTAAGGCCACTATAAATAGGACTTAGCCACCACCATAAGGGGGATTGGATCCACTCTCACCCTACCACCTCACCATCTCTCTTGAGCTCAAGAACACCTCACCTCCTGAGGCCAGTTCATCCACTGTACTAGTTCATCCTCAGTCCTTCGAGGCAATCCACCAAAATGCTGGAGTAGGGTATTACACCGCAAGGTGGCCCGAACCAGGATAAACTGTTGTGTCTCTTTGTCTCTTTCAGCCCGACGCGCTAGGCTTAGGAGGATTGAGAGTAGGCAGGCTAGGTAGGTTGAGATATCCGCACGCACCCCAGAGTTTGAACCTTTCAAGGGTTTGCGGAACCCGTAACCCAACAGCCAGCTCCTATGGTGAAGGTGGCGCCTGACGCTCCATCCTCATCAATTGGTACTTGCTTCGTCTCGGCTTGGTCTTGGGAAAACAACTGCTTCTTCTTGGCTGGCGCTGCCCCCGGAGCCTCAGGGCCCCCTTTCTCGCTCGACTGCACGGATGCCACAGTCCTGAAGGCGAGCTTAAGGGCTTGCAGTGCATCCTTGGTGTCCCCTGCTATCGTGAGGGCACCGCTTCTACCTAGCATCTTCATGAGGTTGTAGGCTGGGTGAGTTGCTGCCATGAACTTGGCCAGAGTTGGATACCCAAGGATGGTGTTGTATGGTAGGTCGATCGGGCGATGTCGAAATCGATGAGCTCGGTGCGTTAGTTGTCGTGGGTCCTGAAAGTGACGGGAAGGAGGATTTGCCTCGGGGGGCTGGTAGAATCATTGCCGACCACGGAGAAAGGCTTGGTGGGGCGGAGTCGGCCATGGGGCACGTGAAGCAAGCCGAATGCCTCCATAGAGGGTCTTAGTGACCGCCATGTTGCAGATGGTGGGGGTGCAGAGCATCGGGGAGCACGCCTGCTCCTGCTGTGGTAGCGGGTTGATCTTCTGGGCCGAAGGTGAGATCAACCTTGGGCGCCGCCCAGCCCGGGGGAGGCCCCGGCTGCACTTGGGTGGCACCCACCTGGCGGTAGAACTGCTTGATGTGGCGTCGGAGGGTGGCGCCTACGAGCCACCTAGGAGAGCTGCGACGGCGGGGAGCACCGGCGCCGTGAAGTGCGTGATGAAGAGGCCACATAGCTCCTCCCAGGAGGCCATAGAAGACTCCGGCAAGCTGAGCAGCCAGACGCGTGGCACGCCCATGAGGGCCATGGGGAGCCAGTTGGCCATCACCTTGTCATCCCCGCCGGCTGCCCAAACTGCCTCCTCGTATGACTGGAGGAAGCCAGCCGGATCTGTCACACCGTCGTAGCGGGGTGGCATCTTTGGCCTGAACTTGGGTGGCCACTGCACCCGCCGCAAGGCGAGTGTTAAAGTGCGAAGGCCCATGTCTCCCCCAAAGGCGCGTGATGGCCCAGTCGATGGAGGAGCGCCCGCCATCGGAGCCGGCGGCAGAATGCAGTGGACGAAGTGGTAGATCTCTGACGCACCCCTACCTGGCGTGCCAAATGTCGGATTTCAGGCTCCGCAAACCCTTGAGAGGTCCGAACTCTAGGGTGCATGTGGAGATCTCAACCTACCCAGCGTGTCAACTCGCAAACCTCAGAGCCTATCACGACGAACTTGAGGGGAAAGAGAGACACAATAGTTTAACCGGGTTCGGGCCACCTTGCGGTGTAAAATCCTACTCCTACTTTGTGGTGGATTTGCCTCGAGGGGCTGAGGAAGAACAAGTACAGTGGAGAACATCCTCAGGAGGCATGTTCTTGTGCTCAAGTGAGCTGGTGAGGTGGTGTGGGTGGAATGGATTCGATCCCCCTCTTGGTGGTGGCTAGGTCCTATTTATAGTGGCCTTGGTCCTCTTCCCAAATGTAGGCGGCAAGGGATCCCACAACGGTCAAATTTGAAGGGAGACAACAAGTACGCCCTATCCTGACTAAAGTGGTCTTCGCCTGCAAAAGCCGCTGGTCGTGATGCTGCGGTGGGCTCAGCGGTGACCTCCGTCCTGTCGTCCTGGCGGTCTTGGTCTCGTTGCACTAGAATGGAAACCTTTGGTTGATTCCTTGGGACTCCGCGCCTGCTGCTTGCCTCCTTTGCACCAAAGGGGAAACTGGTACTCTACGCCCGCTGGCGCCTACCTGGCCTTGGTCGTCATGGCTCACGTAAGCTGAACCTTGCAAGGTGTGCCTTGCATAGAAATCTCCGCTCCTCGGGAGCCAGCCTGAGGGGGCCGACCCCCTTGGAGGTCTTGTGCCGTCCGCCTCGCGAGGCTTGGCCCCTCGCGAGGGTCTTGAGTTGTTGATGCTGGAGCTGGGCCATACCAGGCCGCCAATCGAGCCACGCCGTGGGTCGCAGGCAGGCAAGTCTGGGTACCCCCGTATCCAGAACGCCGACAGGTAGACAAATTACTGTTGGACAATTGACATAATAGCACATAGTTATGATTTTGATTCTTCATGGCATGATTCATATATAGGCATTACGTGTGTGACAAGTAGACCGCTAATCCAACTGCATGTACTACTAATATTCCACCCCAAGACCGCTATCCAGCCTACATCTCAAAGTATCAAGTTCATGACAAATAGAGTAACGCTTTAAGCAAGATGACGTAATGTAGACAAAGTAAGACCAATCAATGTGTTCAAACCCCGTCGATTTATCCTTTGTAGCAATAATACAATACATGCCTTGTACTCCTCCTCTCATAGAGTAAGGAGATGACAAGATTGAACCCACTACTATGTACCACTCCCTCTGAAGGTATACTCATCTAATTGGTGAAAGAAGACTCATAGATCGGAAGTCATACATAGCTATAAAATCACACATATATAAATCTCAGAACAATCTCAAACAATTTCAATGAATAAGCTTATCATAAACACACAATTCATCGGATCCAACAAATACAACGTGAGAATTACATCGAATAGATCTCGGAGGAGATCATTGTATTGAAGATTGAGAGATAGAGAGCGAGCAAGAGAGAGAGAGAGAGAGAGAGAGAGAGAGAGAGAGAGAGAGAAAGACATATATGTAATGCTATGGACCAATACGTCCCACAGGAACTACTCACACATCACCATGGAGGCAGCAAGGTCGATGGAGATTTTCTCCCCGATGGTTTCCTCCTCCGAAAGGGTACCGACGAAGGCCTCCTAATTGGATCATGGAAGAATAGAGGCTTGTGGTGGCGATAAAATTGTTTCGGGTGTTGCTTCATTTTTTGCAATATTAGAGAATTTGTAGGCCGGGAATTAGATCAGCGGGTGCCCAGGAGGCCCATAAGCATAGATGGCGCGACCTCTAGGGGCACGCCCCTTGAGCTTGTGGCTCCGTCATGAGTCATCTGGTCTCCTCCCGAATCTTCTAGGGTCTCTCGTAGTCTAGATAAAATCACCATAAAGTTTCATTGTGTTTGGACTTTGTTTGGTATGGTTTTCCCGTGAAACAAAAAATGGGCAAAACAACAACTGGCACTAAGCACTAAGTTAATAGGTTACTCGTCATGGTGGTAGCAAGGTGGATGAAGATGGATCCATCAATGGATTCCCCCTCCGGCAGCACGCCAGACATACCTCCAGATTTGATTTTTGTAGAACAGGAACTTGTGGAGGCGGAAAAAATCACAAGAAAAAGTTGTTGAGGGTTTCGGGGATAATGGGAATTTACAGCAAAAAATGGCCAAGAGGTGGTAGCCAGGGGCTCTAGGCGGCCCCACCGGCCGCCTGGCTTACCTGTCTAGGGGGCCTAGGTGGCCCCTCGACTTCCTCTGGTGCTTTATGGAACCTTCTCACAGAAAAAAATCGTCAAAAATCCACACGGTATTTTGAGGTCCAGAGATATCGATTTTCCGTAAAACCAAAAAATGCAGAAAATAACAACTGGCTCATGGCACTGAATTAATAGGTTAGTCCACAAAAAGAATATAAATTGTTGTAAAAAGTATCTAAAAGTGATACTATAATAGCATGAAACAATAAAAGATTATACATGCATTTGAGATGTATCATTCACCATAAAGAAAATAACGGTGGTATACATCACAAGATTCAACTCTATTAACAAAGCCCATGATCAAAATCATCATTAGAAACTTACATGATCATGAGAGAGAGAGCACATAGATACTAGTACATACTCTCATCCTCAAGGGAGGACTACTCACACATCTCCATGAGAAGAGAGAAAGAGTTGTTGGTGATGGTGATGGAGATGGCGGAGATGTCCCCAACAGTGTTTTCGACGACATCGGAGGAGGGGAAGTCCTCCTCCTCCTCCTCCTTCCTTGGCCTTCTCCCATGGTTAGAGGGGTGTTTTCCCTTCTGGTTTCGTGGCTATGATGGTCTCGAGTTCGAGAGCCTCGCCTAAGTTTGGATCTCTTTGTTTCATGTCTCTTGCTTTTCACTCTTTTTTGAGTCGTTTCACCGTCTCTTAAATATCCGAACATCCATAACTTCAATTGAGTTGAAATTTAATGGGCGAATCAGAAACTAGCTTTCCTTCAAGGGAAGGAGTGCCCTAACAGACTTCCATAGCCTCCATGAGGGTGTTCCACGTGGCCGAGGGTCTGTCTGGACCCCCTAAAGACCCACTCTAGGTGGGTCAAGGGCCCCTAGGCCCCTCTTGTATGAAAAATTATCATGATTTTTCTGAATTTTTTTGGCTTCAAAACAAAAACCAATTTCCTCCAAATTCAAAAACAATAGAAAATAAGAACTAGCGCTATGTTATTCCAATAAAAATGATATAAAATTGTGTCAAAAGCATATATAAATTATGTGAATATATAATGAATACTTCAAGAACTATATATATTGGGATGTATCCGTTGTGGCAGGGGAGGGTCTGAGAGTTGGTTTTGGAGGTCACGGGTTCATCGCCGTAGCTAATTCTGGCTCCTTCATGACACGAGGAATGAACCACGCGAAAGCACTGAGCTTTGGCGTTGACGGGAATGACACCCACGAGTGTTGATGTCCTCTTGAGGACGTTGTCATTGTTTTGCTTTCCATGTCTAGGTTTCACGTGAAATTTTTATCCACTCGAGCGGACGCAACGATGACAATGCTTTGCATTATTCCTCTTTTGAGGGCATGATCGTGGAACTTAAGTGGTTATAATTGTGATGTGATGTAGTTTTTAGGTCCTCCTATATTCTTGCTCGACGGCATCATTGTTATGATGTAGTCCATTTTTTTAGGTTTCACTTCTTTGAGGCCTTCTTCCTCAACATCATGTATTATTCAACTATGTACTTGTGTTTCGTACTTTATCTATAAAGAGACTAGAAGCCTTTTTGGTGATTGTAGACACTCTAACCCTCATCAGCTCCGCGACTCTGGTCTGCATTCCAAGCTGAGCAGCATGTAGGTGCTCCGGCCGCACCGTTTCGGTATTCTAAGACTGCTCATAGTGAAAGTAACTTAGCTAGTAACATAACACACGTCAAGGTAAATTTTCTTATGTGCAAATGTTTAATGAGAGTGAGATGTTTATTTTTTGGAATGAAGAAGCTAGGGACGTCCAACTTTAAATTAATAAAGCCACTCGGCAGCATTCAAACAAGGTTCGAAAGGAAAGGAAAATAAGACCCTCCAGGTCAGCAAGTATCGCATTACAGCACATAGTTCAAAAGCACGCAGGCTCAGACTAACACAATGATTAACAAGTTCAAACGACCTCCGCAAGGATGGAGGCTTCCCCAAAAGCAGCTCAGCCGTGCGGCACGTCTTGCCTAGCCAATGTCTTAGTCATCCTGATATGCTCCAAGACTTCCATCATGTGCTCGGCATCGTGCTCCTTCCCCAGCGGGGTCCACGTCTGTAAAAGAAGATGGCATTTGAAGATCGCATCAGTGGGATGGTTAGGGAATTTCTTCTCTATCATAATTTTGTTACGAATCGTCCAAATAGCCCAAAGCAACACCCCTACGCAACGCCGGGCTATCCTAGTGTTGGATCCCTTTTGGGTTTTGATCAAGGTGAGGAGCTCTGCACCCGAGGAGGGATTCCAGTTCGTTTGGCATGCGTCCCTAACCGTGCTCCACGCGGACTTGGCTAAGTAATATCTAAAGAACACATGATTCATGTCTTCCCCTAGACCGCAAACCTCACAGGACCCATCAGATGGGCCATTGCACTTAGCCACATTGTCGGAAGTTGGTAGCCGATTCCTAAACATTTGCCACAAGAAGATCTTTATCTTTAGTGGAAAACCGACCTTCCATAGCCCCCTGGCTATATCTAGCGCACTTCCCTCCGTAAGTTTGTTATATAACGATTTCACTGTAAACTTTCTAGAGGTAGTCAGATTCTAGTCCATGACGTCGGCTCCCAAGCCTAGCCGCAGATCCCCTATTTTCTACACCAAGTCATCCCATGACTCTCGTTCGGGGTTGGTGAGGGCCCGTAAGAAGTGGATTGCGGGTGGTGAGGAGGTCAGAGCCTCCCCCACCAAAATATTGGCGTTTGTGGCCACCTGGAATATAGAGGTGTAGCCTTGCCAAAGGGGGACAAGCCCCAACCAACAGTCAAACCAAAACTGGGTGGATTGGCCGTTATTGATTCGAAACTTGGCCCCAACCGAGAACGCGGGCCGCACCGCTTGGATCCCATTCCAAAATGTGGATCCGGACGAGACCGCCGTGAAGGGGTTGACATTAGGGAAGTATTTGGCACAGAATAATTGTGCCCAGAGTCCCGACTCATTTTGGGCAAGACGCCACCACCATATTGTGAGGAGAGCCACGTTCATGAGTTTAGATTTGGTGATACCCAGGCCCTCAAATTTTTTTGGTCTACAAACCAGAGCCCATTTAACTAAATGGTATTTGCGCTTGGTCCCGGTTCCTTCCCAAAATAACCTAGATCTAGGGGTATCAAGCCAAGTGTGCACTCCGTCAGCTAGTAGAAACATCCCCATGGTAAACAAGGGGAGGGAGGAGAGGCTTGAGTTTGTAAGAATCAGCCGAGCGACAGAGGACATAAATCTCCCGCGCCATGGGCTAACTCTATTTGCCACCTTCCCATAAAGTGGCTCCCACTCAACGATGGACATATTCCGGTGAGAAATCGGAAGGCCCACGTAGTTAATTGGGAAGCTCCCTAGCTTGAAATTAAGTAGGTTGGCAACGCGCATGCTATCCTAGTCGTCCATCCCCATGGTAATGACCTCACTTTTCAGGAAGTTAACTTTTAATCCTGAAAGAATTTCAAAGGATAGCAATAAGATCTTGATCGAAGCAATGATGTGGTCGTCGGGTTCAAATAACAGTAATGTGTCATCAATGTATTGGAGGTGGGTCACCCCTCCCGGGATGAGATGAGACACCAGCCCTTTAATGTGCCATGCCGCCCTGGCTTTGGCGATCATGGCTGACAAGGCATCCACAACAAAGTTAAAAACAAGCAGAGAGATGGGGTCTTCCTGCCTTAGGCCTTTTTTGTTGTGGAAAAACTTCCCCATCTTGCCATTGATTATGACTGCGGTGTGGCCACCGGTGATGAGGTTCATGATTCGATAAACGAATCCCGCCTCAAAACCCTTTTTGAGGAGGACCTCCCGCACAAACTCCTAGTTCACGCGGTCGTAGGATTTCTCGAAGTCCAGTTTAAGGATTATTCCCTGCCTCCTAGTTTATTTAAGCTCATGAACTATTTCCATAAGCGATATCGGGCCTTCTAGGATATTTCTCCCCTTGAGAAAAGTAGTTTGGCTCTTAAGAATAGTTCATTGAGCTATAGGAGCCAACCTAGTGGCGTAAGCCTTAGCGTAAATCTTGAAGGGCACATTAATGAGGGTAATTGGGTGAAACAGCTTTATGGCGTCCACCCCTTTCACCTTAGGGATTATGCAAATGGCGCCATAGTTGAGGCGGGATATGTCTACCGTGCCGCGAAGCCGTTCACTATTGCATGAAAAAGGTCTCTAAAGATAGGCCAAAACTTCTTGAAGAACTCCACCGGCCACCCATCCGGCCCTGGAGCCGTGTCGTTCTTCATGTCAGCAAGGGCCCTATCAATTTCTTGCGACAGGAAAGACAATGCAAGGGCATCATTTTCCTGACGAGACACTTTCTCCGTTAGATCCCACAAATTGTCCCGGAGGTTGAGCCTTTTCTCTTCGGTTGTACCCAACAACCCGATAAAGAAATCATAAACATGACTCACAATCTCGCATTGGGTCACTAGGAGTCCATTCTCTGATTGAAGTCCCGGAATAGAACTTTTGCACTTTGGCCATTGGCGTACACATGGAAGTAGCCGGTATTTGCGTCTCCTTTCGTGACCCACTTGACACCACCCCTACGGCGCCAATATTCCTCTTCCGCTCCCAGGATTGCCAACACTTGGTTTTCCAGAGAGTATCGATGCGCCCATTCGTCTTCAGAGAAAGGCATGTCATCGTCCTGCACATCAAGGAATGCAATCTTCTCTACTAGCATCTCCCTTTCTCTCTTGGACTCGTTGCCATGGTTAGCCACCCAGCCCCGGAGGAAGGCCCTGAGGGCCGCCGCCGCCGCAGAGGTCCAGAACTCTACGGGGCCTCTTTGGCAGCCCATTTGGTTCCCAATCAGCTCCCAGTGATCCGTAACCAGTTGGGAGAAACCCTCGGCCTCAAACCAAGCAGTTTCGAAGAAGAATCTTCTACTGGACCTAGCGCTATCCTCCCCAGAGGATAGAATTAACGGGACATGGTCGGATCCTATGCGCGTCTCGGCAACTAAGGTACAGAGAGGGAAGAGGACCTCCCAATCAACAGTATAGAAGACACAGTTGAGCACACAACGAACAGGAGAACGTTGTTTGTTAGTCCATGTAAACCTCACCCCAGACTAAGCAATTTCACGCAACGCGGCAGCCGCGATCGCATTATTGAAATGGGACACCCTTTCCCAGTCAATATTGTCATTGTTCTTGTCCGCCCCCAAGCGGATCAAGTTAAAATCCCCGCCCACAACTAGTGGCAGGTTAACCGCTCATTTGTCCCCAACCAGGGTCGTAATCTCACCCAAGAATTCAGCCGACCTTGCATGGTCAACCGGCCCATAAACGCTCACGATCACCCAGGTGAGTCCATAACCACGGTGTCAAAAAGTTGCTGCTAAAAAGAAAACACCGGACTTCCAAAGAACTACATCACATACATCACGATTACAACCCATAAGAAGACCACCCGAATGGCCAGAGGAGGGAATCCAAGACCAATCAAAACGTTGCAGGGGATCATACGCAGGAAGATCTCTAAACCTGAAGTCGGCTTTGATCGTTTCCTGCAATGCCACGAAATCGAGGAGTTCTTTGGCCATGTACTCTTTAAGTTGCGTCTGTCGGCCCCCATGGACGCATCCGTGGATATTCCAGAAGAAGTATCGCATCATAATATACGATCGCGAAGGCGGACACCTCGGGAGGTCACCGCTTTGGCCACTTTCTTCCTCTCCGGTGCATGGCTGGAAGAAGGGGCGTCCAAGGCTGCCCTAGCCTCGTCGCCCTCATTGGGCGCATGGTCCGCACCAGCCCCTACTAGTACCATGACCGGCTTGGCCGTTGCCTGATCTGCCGCACTCTGAGCAGTAGCAACAGCAAGAGCGGCTTGAGCATCTTCCCTCGCACGAACTAACGGGATAATATCATCAGAGGAGGATTCAACCGCAACGCCACTATCATGCAGGATCGAAACAAGATGATCATCTGTAAAAACATTCAGAATCCTAAAGGAGGGAATTGGGTTACCTGTCACATCCATATTCTTGTCAGCCGCATGCAGCTTGGCACTCTCCAGGGACGTCATGTCCCCCAGCTTGGCTTTGGCGTGCACACCGGGAGCACGTTGCACCACGGGGGTCGCTTTGGAGTGCTTGGCCTTGACGGAGGGGCCAGACGCCACCAACACCGCACCGAGCTCACCACGCATCACCTCCACCAGCCCAGGAGCCACTGGCACCACATCAGTGAGCCCAGGAGCCACTCGATCCGCGATGCCCTGACGCTGGAGTGAGATCAGAATCTTCATTAAGCACACAACCCAAATCCACCACCCCTCCAAGCACTGGGGAGGAGGGCTGGATGGCCCCGGGTTTCGCCACCGAAGTGACCGCAAGCTGGGCAGGGGCAGGGAGGTTGGAGCCATACTCATCGAAGGACGACCCCAGCGAGCGAGCAAGGGGAGGGATGCTGACTGCCATATCCTGCGTTGCCATCACCAGATCATCTCTCCCGGAGATGCCCAACTTGTCCCAAGTTTCTATGTCGATAGACGTGTCCTGAATGATGTCCTCGAGGTCCTCTTCCTGTCCCCCCATCACCACATCTTGCCTAGCCGTGGTCGCGCCGGAGGCCCCGACCTCCCTTTGAGTCGCAGTTGGAGCTTGCTTGGCTTGCTTCTCTGCGTTGGCGTCGCCCCTACTGCTTTTGGTGGAGTCGGTGCCTGGCTGGTGCTGCCCAGACTTGTCAGGCATGCTTGGGGTTTGATGGGCAGAAGGCCCTGACCCAGACGCGCCACCTTCCCCCAGCCGCCGAGGGAGCCGTTCCAGTTCCACCTTGATTTAGTAGCCCTCATGGTTAAATCACACCTCAACCGTGCCGTTCAGCTTCTCCAACGCCTTGCACGCCAGCTTCATCCTCACCGGTCCCAACCTAATGAGGAAGAGTTCGTCCACCAGAATCGGACGACCCAGCATCTTGAGTGCTTCCTTCATGCGATCCATCCTACGGTGCTTCTTGGGGATGCCATGGAGATGCACCCATGCCTCAGCCATCACCATAGGAGGGATCTCATCATGCACCATATCTCTGACCTGAGCGGTGATGTCATTGATTGACAAGAAGAGCTTACCACTTGATCTTGCCATGTGCAGAAGGTCCGCGGACGAGAAAACCACCATGAAATCGTCATCCCCCACCTGGGAGGTTTGCCAGTCCCAATCCCCTGCCACCATATGCTCCGCGAAGGATCTGGGCTTCTTGGCTAGCGGATCCCCGCGAGATGTTTATGATAACATAATATGTTATCGTAACATTTTAGAGAAAAAGCATGCGCACGACTTTATAAATAAAGCCACCAGGCAGAGTCACACCACAATCATCAGATCACCGCGGTAACAAAGCAACAGAAAACAAGTACAAATACATGGCAACCCAGCCAACCATGGCACGCAGGCCAGCATCGAAGCCAAAAGAATAGGAGACTAAGCCATCCCCCTGAATCGCCGCAACAGGGAAGTAGCCATAGACCGCATCTTAGATAACATGTCGTCGAAAGCCTCTAGGTCTGCCTCCTTAGTCAATAATCTCCACTGCTGCAAGAAGACATTGGCTTTAAATAAGCAGCTCACAGGGTTAGCCGGAAAGATATGCTCAATAGTGAACTTGTTCCTAGTAGTCCACAGCGACCAACAGATCGCTGCCCAACCAACCCAGAAGACCCTCTTAGTCCGACCGGATAAAGCATTAACACAGCGCCGCAAGTCCTCGAAGGATGAGAGGTTCCAATTAACGTGAAGCCAATGTCGAATACAACTCCATAGAAATTTGGCCAACGAGCAGTGAAAGAATATATGCTCGGTGTTTTCAATGGCCCCACATAAGGCGCATCTATCAGAGCCCGAGCCGTTCCTCTTCCTAATTTGGTCAGCCGCTGGTAGTTTTCAACGGAAAGCTTGCCACATGAAAATTTTGATCTTAGGAGGAATACGGGCCATCCAAATATCCTTGAATGTCAATGTATGGGAGCCTAAGATAAGTTTGGCGTATGCAGACTTAACCGAAAACCAGCCAGAAGAAGAGTGAGGCCAGACAACTGAGTCATCTTCCTCCGAGAGCAAGGGGAAGTAGGCGGTAAGACGTTGCCGATCATCCAACTCCATAGGAGAAAGGGATCGACGGAAGTCTAGGTCCCAGTTGTTAACCGAGAGCTCAAAGATGGAGATCTCCGGATCAAAACAATATGAAAACAAGGCCGGGAAGGCCACCGCGAGAGTGGTGTCCCCTACCCACCAGTCTAACCAGAAACGAGTGGACTTACCATTCCTAACTACAAACTTGACCAGAGACTGAAAGATCGGTCGAACTTTAACAAGCTGATGACAAAATTGAGAGCCACCCGAAGAAGAAGCAAACATGGGGCTCGAGGACGGAAATATTTAGCTTTGAGAAAAGATAGCCAGAGGGGGCGCTCCTCGGGGAACATTATTTTCCACCACCATTTTATCATGAGGCATTTGTTCATAACCGCCGTATTAATGATACCTAAGCCCCCCATGTTCTGAGGCCTACAGATTAGTTCCCATTTCACCATCCTATATTTGCGCTTGTTGTCAGAGGAATTCCAGTAGAAAGCACCCATGTTCTTGTCAAAGCCCGCGTGAATCCCTCCAGTCAGGAGATAGAAGCCCATTAGGAACATTGGGAGGGAAGACAAGCAAGCATTGGTAAGGGCAACCTTGCCCGCCTGGGTATTATAACGACCTCTCCACGGCAAAACCCTGTTCCCTACTTTGGTGACTGTCGGGGCAAAGTCTTTAGCCAATAATTTAAGAGGGGAGATTGGAAGGCCCAGATATTTGAAGGGGAATGATCCAAGAGAACAGTTTAGGAGATGCGCCACTCTCTGAGCTTCAGAGTCAGTAACCCCAGTCACAATAACTTCGCTCTTTGAGAAGTTAATTTTAAGACCCGACAGTGCTTCAAAGCATAGAAGTAGGAATTTCAAATGCGTGAGACTAGCCTCATTAAGTTCAACCATAATAATGGTGTCGTCCACGTATTAAAGATGAGTGATGCCATTGGGGATTAGGTGAGAACTGACATGAGTGATGTGTCCAGCAAGAGCTGCCCGAGACAGAATATGAGAGAGATCATCCGCTACAAAATTAAAGAGAGGGGGGGAAGCCGGGTCTCCTTGCCTAAGGCCCCTGCCATTAGCAAAAAAATTACTGATCTGCCCATTGACCGACACAGCCGTATGTCCTCCCGAGACCAGCTGCATAAGACGATGGACCATCGCACCATCGAAACCTTTAGCAAGAAGGACTTGGCGCAGGAAATTCCAGCTCACCGAATCGTAAGCTTTCTCGAAGTCGAGCTTGAGGACCACCGTTTTAGTACCCTTGATTCACAAATCATGGACAATCTCATGCAAGCATAACACGCCGTCCAGAATAAATCTACCCTTTATGAACGCAGATTGGAAAGGGCTAATGACACGATGGACGATCGGAGAGAGCCTAGTAGCCAGACCCTTAGCCGGAAGCTTCGCAAAATTATTGATTAAGGCAATGGGACTAAATTGGGAAATCAAGTCAGCCCCTTTGACTTTAGGAATGAGAGTGAGCACAGCGTAATTCAATCTAGAAATGTCAACAGTTCCCAGCCAAAATCCTTGGATAATCGCCTGTGTAAGGCCCTTTAGCTGAGGCCAGAACTGCCTAAAGAAAGGGATGGAGAAGCCATGAGGCCCGGAAGCCGCATTAGAATTGGCAGAGCGGATCGTTTCAAGGATCTCATCTTCAGAGAGGGGGATCAGCAAGCCCTCGTTCTCATCGCTCGATATTTTCTCGTGGGAGGGCCAAAAAGTATTAGCCAGCCTAAAACCCACCTCGGGTTTAGCGGATAGAAGAGAAGAGAAAAAATGGACCACATGTTGCATAATCACAGGCTGGTCAGAAACCCAGACGTCATTGATAAGGAGGCTATCAATCAAACATCGCCGACACCTACCATTCACAATAGCAAAGAAATAGGACGTGGGCGAGTCACCCTTTAAAGTCCAATTAACAATGCCTCTTTGCCTCCAATAAACTTCCTCCTGACGATGGTAACACACTTTGAAACAAAATAAATCTACATCAAAATAAAATAACGCTTGCCTAATACAACACATATGTTACTACTCATTAGGGCATCAACATAGACTAAAAACAACTATGCTGGTCACTAGTGACCAGTCCAAGAGGATCCCTATAGGCTAATAGTAAATCTTGTAGACACGAGGTGACGAAACCTCGCGCACAGTATCATGCGCACATTTGTACGCGCAGGCCACTAATACCAGACAGCCTCGGTCGTGGGAGGGGCGGCACCCCATGTGAGTCCTTTTCAGATGTCATGTGCTGTACTCTCGAAAAAAAGATGTCATGTGCTGGCTGGGTGGTCTCGCATCGCACGTAGTGGCCGGCCTCGAGCGCCTCCGTCCCCCGACGTAGGATCCACGTCGCGCCCGAGAGGAGAAAGGCTAATTTTAGCCCCGCGCGCCTGCGGCTCTGCCGCGGACGGTGAGCGCGACAGAGAGCCGCCAAGGGCCGTCGGTGGCTCGCTGTCATCGGTGCAATCCGTTCCCCGTGCCGTCAAAAGTCAAAGTCGTTAATTCCCGCCCCGTACCAGCACTGGTTTTCTTCCCGTGGTGTGGTTGGCTTCGGAATTGTGCGCGCCACGGCATGCATGGACGCACGGCTACCTCATCATTCCGGGTGCATGGACAACATAGGTGTGGCCAACTGGTGCCTATAATTGCTCGTGTGATTCACTATGTGTCCGCCGGCCCCGTCGTGAGAAGATTAATTTATCACAAGGTGCCGTGCGTCGAGATGTTCAACATAGGGTCGACACTTTTAGTTTATGATGATGGGGTTTGGGATTGCTTTCCTTCTCATCTGCTTTTGGCACGATCATTGATGCTGACTGCTTAGCTCCCATCGAAAATAATAAAAAAAAAGGCTCATTTGACTTTGTAATTTGTGGTGTATCCTTTAATTTAGTCTTGTGTTGCAATGTAGCGCTGGCAAGCACATCCCTAGGGCCTGGGCCCACATCATGTGTTTATCCAAAGCATATAAAATACGACACAATATGCGTCAATTGATTACTATTTGGACGTACATTTGTCATGAATCATATGTACTGTATGTTACCTGGTGATAAATCATCACCTAAATTATCTATTACTCCTTTCATCCCAAAATAAGTGACTCAACTATTTTGAGACGGAGGGAGTACTTGATAGGACACCAGCCAAGCGCAGAACGTTATAATTAGGCATTTCGGTGATTAACCAATCGAGTCCTCCTTTTGAGGCCTACCAACGAGCTAACTGGACGAGAAGTACTGTCTATGCTACATTAGCTAGCACCTTGTCACCAACGACGCCTTCAATTACCACGATGGAAACCGCTTCCTGATTTGAACACGTATTTGCGCCAAGAAAAAAGAAGCCGGCATAGAGTGGTGATGGCGACGGCGGTGGAGCGGGCAGAGGCGGGACAGAACTGCGTCTGCGAACGTGTGAAGCTGCATCGACGCCACCTTCAAAATATTTCAGGTCCCGCGCCTAGCCCTCTCCCGCCGCGCCGCTGGTCACTCCGGCCGCGGTGGCCACCAGCGCCAGCCCCTGCCCACTTCGGGCAGTGACTCCTCCTCCAACATGGGTCGGCCGCGCTCCTCCCGCTCCAGCTCCAGCGGCAGCGCCCATGCTTCCCCCTGTGCCCCGCGGTCCTTTAGATGTCCCAATCCGCCGCGCCCTCGCTCCGTCCCAGATCTGGTTTCTCCGTCACGCTTGCTGCTCCGGGGCGAGTGCTCGGGCTGCACCCCGTCCCCTCTGGCTGCGGCTTCTCCGCCACGCTCGTTGCCCCACGGTGGCGGATCGGGTCAGGTCGCATCCCCGGTTTCCGCTGGCCAGGGCGCAATGCCCCCCTCGGACCGACAGCGGCTTAAATCCATCGTGGTGGTGCCTGACCAGAGCCTTAATACCTCTCCCGCGGAGGTGGGCGGTGGCTGGACGGAGGTCCTGTCCCGGGGAAATCGGCGGGCGTAAAAGGAGCTGCTGGTCAATGGGAGGCAGCGGCAGGCACCTCGTCCGGACCGGCGCTCTGGCTTCAATGCGGACCCTGGCCGCGCCGCCTTCTTAAGCCGCTTCAAAGGCAAGTGTTTCATATACCTCAGTGAGCTCCACCGTAGAAAAGACTGTCGTGATCCCCTCTGTTGCATCATCTGCAAGCGCCCGGGCCATTACGGTAGAGAATGTCCACAGAATCCTC